>NC_062214.1:142108782-142411812 GCF_902686445.1 Sciurus carolinensis
TTCGGTTTTTACCATTTATAGTATACTCTCTTGATTTCCTAGGATTTTCTTGTGGTGCACTTCATTTCTACTCTTTGTTCCTTAACTTGTCAGCCTCTGTCATCTGCACATGATGATATCAAGGTTGAAACTTTAACACCATTTTATGATTATAAATAAAAACACTAATCTTTGATTAGAAGTTGATTCTAAGAGCGAAATAGGAATATAAAGCATTTATCCTATATTGATATAAATGTAATGCTCATGGTTATATCAGACTGCTGTTGTATATGATGAGCTATCACAAAATTTCAGTAGAGTACAAAAATAATGATTTCTTGCTTTAATCAACATGTTAACTGGAGTTCAATGGAAAAATAATTACATGTTAATCATACATAAATCTAAGAATCAACACTACACTTTCATTGATTTAGATCATTTCAAACCTTAAAAAGTAGGAGGCCCTAAGTGTATAGATGCTGGCAAATAAAATATCAAAAAGAACAATGTTGCCTTTTAGTTTGTAACTTATTGGCTGCCACTTAGGAAAGACTTGTTTCATTTCTTACCAATCTGAACCTTTCACTCAGCAGTTTCCAATAATGAACAGATGAAAAGAATTAGATTTTTAACATGCAGAATTTAAATGTGTCATTTTAAAAATTGAAATATGATTTTCAAGAATGTGACAATTATGAACATAGCTTGCCAATAAAATCTTCCTCTCAAAGAGAGATTATTACACAAACATGAGAATAGGCATGCAATATGAGTTCCAGCTTTATTACTTGTGGGGGAGGGCAGAAGCAAATGGAAGGTAATCAATTTAAAAGAGAATCACTCCTAATGTAAAATAAAAACAAATTCACTTTGAACAGGTTGAGTAATTAAAAGAACTCAATATCATCCAAGACAGACAACAATTAATAGAAAAGCATTGTTAAGTGTTTAGTATGTTAATAATGAATACTATAAAAACTTAATACAGCAACAACTTTAATGTGAAGCTGAAATACAAAAATCTTATGAAATATTAGAATATATTTGTTAACCATTCCATTCTTTTACAAATTAATATGTAGAATTTTAAATTCCTCATCATAAATATTAAAATTGATGTATTTGCATAACAATTTTGACTTAGTTTTGATAACATTCATTCAGCATTCAATAAATACACCAGACATCTATACACAGTAATTTATTCTCTAAAAAAATCACAGAGTTTAATTTGAACTAAATTTAAATAAATTCATATTGGGATTTATTTTCTCCATGTTTTAATTCTTAAAATAAAAGAGAAAGAAAAAAAAACTTATGAAGGCAGCTGTGATGGCTCATGCAATCCCTGCAACTTGGGAGACTGAGGCAGATGGATTGCAGTGTCCAAGTCAGCCTCAACAACTTAGTGACACCCTGGCTCAAAGTGAAAAAGAAAAGGATTTGGGATGTATCTCAGTGGTAAAGCAACCCTGGTTTTAATCCCCAGTTCCAAAATAAATACATAATCTTGGAAATTTTTTTTCATTTTGCTTAACTGGTTATGCCATATGCATTTATCTTACTTGTGCAAATATTAAAAATTCATTTTAAACTTTCTAAAACTATAAAGTCATAACATCTAAAAGAATAAGCCAACCAATATGGAACTTAATGCAGAAAAATGTATGTAAGATTTTTCTATGCATATATTCAGAGGCAGATATCAGTTAAACTTTAAATTAAATTATACATGAAAGCCTATGTCTTATACCTTTGACAAAACCCAGAACCTCTGTCCAATAATGTGAAGATAACAGAGAAACCTTATTTGAGAGACTTTCAGCAAAATAACTAATCAAGTGTGCTTCAAAAGTGTCAAGATGATGGAAGATGACATACTTGAGAAATACAACATATTGGAGAAAAAAAAATCAGAGATACAATGAGGGATACTGAATAGAATCCTGGAAGAGAAAAAAAAAAGGCAGTATTGGGGAACCTGGTGAACTTTGAGTTGAACTCAGAGTACCTATGATTTCCAATAATTGTTCAAAATTACATAAAATATAAATTTTAGTGGATTCTGAGTAAAAAGTATATGGGTAAGAAGTATATGTATTTTCTCTGAATTTTCTTTATAACTTTTCTTTAATTGAAATACAGCCCAAAATACAAAATAGTATAGGAGGGGGCAGTATAGGAATAGAGATTTGATGTCATTTTTTACAGAAGTTGGTTTAGGGAATGGGATAGACCACCAAATAACATCAAAAGGAATTCATTTTGGTGATGGCACTAGTCTGTACCTTGTTCCTGTACCTTTTCCTGGTGGTGGTGGTTACTTAACTGCATTTTCTAAAATGCATGGAAAAATAAACTACATTTGCATTTTATTTTTTGCAAAATTTAAACAAACAAATTCAAAAAAAATTCAAAAGAGCTAATAACTCTTTTGTTATTATTGTTATTATTATTGTTTGTGTGTTGTTATTGGATAGGAAATGTTCACCCAAAGACTCATGTGTTAAAATCTTATTCCCCAGTCCAGCAATATTCAGAGGTGGGACTTTTGGGAAGTGATTGGAACCTAATGTCTCCAACTTCATCAGTGGGTTACTGCACTGGTGGATTAATCCAATGGCCTTATGGCAAAGTGGTAGAAACTGGGAGGTGGGGCTGGGTTGAAGGAAGAAGGTCACTGGGGGGAATGCCAAGGGTGGATATTTCTTGTGCTCAGTCCCTTCCTCTCTTTCTTTCTGTTTCCTGGCTGCCAAGGGTTGAGCAGCTTTCCTCTGCCATACCCTTCCACCATGATGTTCTGCCTTACCTCAGGTCCAGATCAGTGGAGCTGGGTGACCTTGGATTAAACCTCTGAAACTATGAGTCAAAATAAACTTCTTCTCCTTTAAGTAGCTTGTCAGATATTCAATGTTAGTCAACAATGAAAAGTTGACTAACACAGTTGGAAGATATTAAAACAAATAAAATAATAATACAAAATAAGAGGATTTTCATTAAAAAGCACAGTACATGAAGAGCAATTCATTTCTTATCATTCTCTCAGAAAGTAGAAAAGTAGAAAATAAAACTGAATTCTCAAACTCACATTACTAAAGTTTTACAAATCATTTTTTGAGCTAATTAATACATTGCCTTTGGTTCCAATGAAACTTTGGTGACCACTTTTGGTATTCCATTGACAATCTGCATAAGATCTGATACCTTGTGAATATGGAAATATCTCACCTAATTCTACACAATGCTTATTACAGGTTGGTAAGGCAATTAGACTCTAAATAGGGAGTTTTAAGAATTTTCTAGAAGTAGATGGTCTTAGGCTAAAGTCAGAAAATATAAAATGTCAAATTGAAACAATGTTGGCACAAAGTAGAAATTTCCATATATAATTACAGAAAAAGACTCTTGTGCTGAGAAATAACTATGCTTCTTTCTCCTTACTATTAAGTCTTACTTGTTACTTTATTTAAATAAACCTTAGCAATTGCCCTAAAAGGGTTTTTCAAAATTATATTAATATATTCTATCATTACCACACTTTTAATTCTCCTTATTCTTTCTCTGTCATGTAAAGAGGTCATTAACCTGTGAATTTCTCTGAATTTTTATGATTATTGGATTTATCTGCTTCCACTTATGCTCCTGATAAATGCCTAATTAATGTTTCATTAAATATCACAGAGGGAAGACTCCCTTTAACTGGTCTCTTTTTGTGGTGGAATTATTCTCACACATTAACTCCAACTTTTAATCTTGTAAAAATTGGACACTCATCACAAATTACTAGAATGCTTCTATCTAAACCATTTTACCCTGTGGACATAACTGAGCTCACTGGGGGAACGACTGATAGAGGAGCTATTCTCACCACAGTAGTCAGTCTGTTCTTTTCATTCTACAGCTTGCTTTTCAGGGAGTGTTCATTTCTATTAAGAGAATCTACTAATCCCAAAGGATGTGTAATTGGCTTATTCCTGATGTGATAAATTTCGTAATATGCTCCTCACTAGGATATTAATTATTAAGTAAAAAGCAGACTTTCAACTAACTTCTTTATATATCCTATCTTGTGTTTATGATATAATAAAAATTCCTGCCTCACCAGGAGACCACAATTTTTGGGGAATTAAAAATAAGGAAAGAACGGACTACTCAGGATTGCTTCTTATAAGGACTATAGACTCTTCACATAAAACATTCCAGTAGCTGTCCCAATAGCAGGAATAGGAACAACAACAGAATTTAACATTGCATCTGGAAGAAGTAAAAACAAAAAAATTATATATTTTATATATAATTTTATATATATATATATATATATATATATATATATATATATATATAACAGAGAGAGTGAGATATTAGATCTAGGGTTCAGGTTTACCTTCAGTAACCAGGGTCTAGGTGTCATTCTGGATTTATTTTTGCTGAGGAAAGAGACAAAATAAATATTTCATCAATGTAAATAAGTACTGGTCAGGTAAAACAATGTGCATGCAAATCTAAGGAAAGTTAAACTGAGTTCTAAAATTATATTTAACTGAATGTTAAGTCATGATATTATGGCCTAGGCTTAGCAATTTTGGTAGTATACTCGTATTATTTTAGAAGGATTAATAATCACTTTGCTTCTGAATATTTCAGTTGGAAACTTGTTTTCTCCTGAGTCCTAAGTGCTAGTATTCATCCATTTAATAATAGATTACACATGAGTTCACGCTTCAGTAAAACACCAACAGAAAATATTAAATATGTGCTATAGTCCAAATAGAGACAATGATATCTAAATAACTTTGACAGACTATGATTTACTACTGATATTTAAATCATGTTCCATAAAATTAAGGCTTTTGAGTACAAATCAGTACTTTAGAATGCTTACAAAGATGTATAACCATCACCAGTAATTTCAGACTATTTTTTGGTATATCCTTTTTAAAGAAATATCTATATGAATTTTTACAATTTTTAAATTTGCTTCTCTCTTTATTTTGCATTTGCAGATGTTTCTGTATTCTGGACACTAGATCTTTTTCAGATATATGATTTCAATCTTTTTCCTATTCTTTGGAATGCCTTCATTATTATTTTAATCACAGTGTCTTTGAAGTACATTTTAAAAATTCATAAAGTCCAATTTACATATTTTCTTTCATTTCTTGTTTTTTTTTTGTTTTTTTTTTTTGCTTTTTGAACACAGTTAAATTGCAATTTATAGCATTTTAAAGTAATTCCAATGTTTAATATTCCCTATGGAGTGTTTCTACTGACTATTTTCTTGAGGATTTTTCCCCTGGTGTATTGTATACTCTTTGTTTCTTTGAATGTCGGTTTTTTTTTTTTTTTTTTTTAATTTGGAGTAAAAACCTGAACACTATAATGAGAATTTATGGAATCAAATTTATATTGTGCATTTCTTTCATGATTTTCACATGAATTTTTACAGCTTAGGCCAGAATTCTCATTGCAACACTAGTAAAATGCCACTTTTAAAGATAAATTTTTTTAAATGCTTACCAATAAGAAGGTTAAATATTAGCATTGCAAAGGACATGAATAAAGTGAAGTTTTCTAATACCTTAAAAACCATAAAAAAAGTAGCCCCCATAGCTCTAATAAGCCTTATTATCCCTACTTTGTACTGAGTTGGAAGCTACATTCACAGCAAGAATATGGATCTGTACACACATGATGTAAATTGAAGGTTGCTGTACATTGGTCCTTAGTGAAGCTTACTTTGCAGTGTTTGTCACACATAATTACATATACATTCATACATGCATGCATATACATGCATACCTTATGCTGGGTTCTTCCCATTGTTATCTTTTCTCTGTTATTTCTGAATGTTGTGGTGGATCTTGAGATTTATCCATAACTTTGTTCCACTGTCTACTGATCATGTAGCATATGGATTGACTTGTATAACTTCTTTCTCAGTTTTAGGATTTAAACCATTTTGGCTGATTCTATGCCTCTTGTTACCATCAATTGATTCACAGGAAGGACCTGGGAATAGCACAAATATTGTGTGTGTGACATTGGCTTGGTCACAGAAAGTAATTCAGGTTTGGTTCAAAATATATAAATTTCGGAAAAAATTACTGAGAACATTGTAAGAGATTTCTTTCTTCATGATGTAATATGTAACTCAAAGCCTGGATCCATTAGATTCTTTGTGGGAAGCTCTCTGAGGATGAAGGAAAAGAGAAAATGGACTATGCAAATAGAAAGTTAAAGATCAAGAATCCCCATTAAAGAAATAAATGACTGAAAGAAGTTTTTGATATTCTTTGCTTTTTCATCTGGTTTTATTGAATTATTTCATCAATTTTGAAGGCTGCAGGTATATAAACCTCATATTTATTATTTTTAACATAAAGAAATATATGATCATTTAAGAATACATAATATTTCTACTTTCTTCATAATGTATTTTTTTCTGATCAATGAAGTTTGTCTACATTAGGAAGAGAAGTTAAATATAACATTTACTGTTGAATTTTACTCCTTTAATTTCTAATAAAAACCCTGTTTCCATCAATAAAACATAAGTTTAATTACACTGTAAATAATTCAAAATTATATGAAACTCCTCAGGTTTCAAGGCTGTTAATCTCATTGAAGAAATATCTGATAGTTTTCTTCAAGAGTAAGTTTTCTTCATAATATAACTGTAATAAGGCCCAATATACAAGCCATTTTTCATTATATATCAGTGCATGCTTATAATCCTATATAAAAATTTTGTGATATATATTGATATGAATGCTGTTATTAATATTAAAACACATACATATTTTACTATAATTAAAATGTACACAAAATCACGTGTTAATTTCTTATATTCTTTAAAATAAGACATTATAATTATGATCTGGTTACAATGATTTAAATTGAACATTCTTCCTTTATTATGCATTCAGCAAATCTCATCTATATCCATATCTCTCAAGCTAAAGTAATAGAAAAAATATAAACTATTTAGTGAGAGAACATTTCTGAAGAAAGCTACAAAGATATCGAGTTTAAGCACTATTTAGCTGAAATGATTTGAATATTTTTGTAGGACCACGGGTGATTGGCTGAATGATTTATATTGTTTGGTTCATTTGTTTTCTTGACTATGAAATTGTTCAGAGTCATTTACATACTATTTTTAACAAAAATTATTTCACATTTATTATATATATCATTGACATAGAAGCTGAAAGTATAGAGTGAAATAGGACACAGTCTCTGTCCTCAAAGGACTGCACATTCTCCACTCTTAGAATGCTGTGAACTTTTCCTCAAGTGTATGATCATTAATCACCAAAAGGCTGGTCTATGGATATATTCTGACTTTTCTTTCCATACTCTGGGTCTTTCACCTGTGGTTAAACTGTCTACTATCCCTTTCTGTTTATGTATTTCCTATTCCCTACTCTTTGAATGTTAGAACCATATCAATGGAGGTAAACATATTAAACTTTCAAAAAATTAGAAACATGTGCTTTTATATTATAATTGCATGAAATATGGTTTTAGGTATGTGGTAGGAAAGGTATTAACCTTTCACTAATTCTGGAAGTCTTGCTAAATTTTTGACAGCAGCATTTATTAACATATTCATTAATATGGTAAATATTTATTAAACAACTAATATATTAAAGGGACTCTGTTAGCTACAGGCAAGGCAATTTACAGTTCATTTTCTTTAAAATATAATCAAAAAGGAAAATGCATACTTTTGGAAATAAATATTACATAGATAATGACTTGCCCTATGGAGAAATCAGTTTGCTTTTATAGAAATATTTCACACAGGGCTGGGAAGTCTTATCTTGGTAAAACCACATTCATTGTACATTTTCCCTCTGGCTTAAATATATTTTTGATACTTTATGAATAAGTTTAAGAGTTCTTTCAAATGATCCATTTTAGAAAACTTAAATTTCTCCCTCTGTAATTGTTAATTTAAAAAAAATAAATGGACTTTCTTTTTTAGAGTACTTTTAAGTTCTCAGTAAAATAGAGCAGAAAGCACAGAGATTTCCCGTATATTCCTTACCTCCAACCATCAATAGCCTCCACTATTATTAAATCCCCTGCCAGGAGTGGCACATTTGTTATGATCAGTGAAGCTGCATGGAAATATCATTATCACCCAATGTTCATAGTTTTCATTAGGGTTCACTTTAGGTGGTATACATTCTGTGGGCCTGGACAAAAGTGCAATCACATGTATCTACTGTTATAAGTGTCATACAGAGTAATTTCACTGCCCTAAAATTCTTATATGCTCAACCTATTTATACTTAGCTTCCATCAACCCCTGAATTTTGATCTTTTAACTGTTTCCATAGTTTTGCCTTTTCTAGAATGTTATATAAAGTGGAGTTAAGGTAGGTTATAACACTTTTGGATTAACATCTTCCACAATAATATGAATTTAATTTCTTCCATTTTTTTCATCAATTGAAATTTCATTCCTTTTAGTGCTGAATGGTAGTCCATTCTCTTGACAAAATTTATTTATCCATTTACCCACTGAAGGAATCTTGGTGGCTTACAAGTTTTGGCAATTATGTGTAAAACTGATATAGTTATCTATTTGTATGTTTTTGTATAGACATAAAATTTGTAGCTACTTTGTGGAAATGTCAAGGAACCCCATTGCTGAATCATATAAGAATATATTTATTTTTAAAGAAACTACCAAACTCTCTTCAAGGAAGCTTGCCATTTTGCATTTCCATCAGCAGTGAAAGACTTCCTGTTTTGTTGCCGTTGATATTCTGAACTAAAATTTCACACAATGTTCAGTGGGTAAAAATAATTCATTAATGTTTTGGTGTTAATTTGTTTATTGGTCAAAAACTAATTCCTGAATTTTGAATATTTGAAATTTTTATTTTAGTGCTATTGTAAGTAAACTTGTTAATTGTAACTCTCAATTTTTATTATTAGATTTTTCATGAATTAATATTTAGCCTGGTGTCTATCACTGAATTATTTTTATTTATTCTAAAATCAGAGCACTCAATCCTTTCTTCCATTTATATCCTTGATCTCCATCCTTGGCTTCAATTTTTTAAAGATATCTTTTTATTTTTTCAATGGTTTTATAAAAATAAAACACAACTTTATAACTAGCTTTAGATATTATATCAGGGCTCACTCCTTCCCCATACTTTTGGTAGTATGGTCAACCCAAATGAATATTAAAATACTTTAGCGTCCCCTGCAGTAAGTCTATTATTTTATATAGTTTTTGTCAGCTTCTCTGAATTCACAGAATACATTTTTAGTCATATCAGAATAATTTCCAAGATTTCAACCTTATCATCTCCTTTATCTCATATTTAAATGTGTATTGAGAGAATAAAACACTCATTACAAACTTGCAGTTTACTACAGATGTTGAAAATGGTGCATTTTATCTTAATTTTTTTTAATAAATATGTAGTATTTCAAGTGTTGATATGTAGGGAAATATTCCTGGAAGCATTGTTTTTAGAGAACTTTCTATTTGGTCATGCAACCATAAGTCATCTTACAAGACATATTTACACACTGAAACTGACTCACAAACATACTCAGAAAACTATATATTAGAGTGGCAGTAGATCTGTTCCTCAAAAGCTTGGTGTTCCAGAGCATGTGGAATGATCATTCCAATCTCTGTCTCCATTGACAGAGGGTCATCCTCTTCTTGCATCTCTGTTTTTGATTCTTCTTTTTTTTATCATTGCACAAGTTGTATGAGATTAGGGTCCACTCTTGCTCAGTATTACTTCGTCTTCATTCATTATATCCATGATGAAACCACTTTCAGATGTCACATTCATAGGTACTAGGATTAGGATGTGTATATATAAATATCTTGAGGGACACAATTTAACTCCCTTCCTTCAATAGCAGGAATTCCTATTCTGTTCCCTTTCCATCTCCAAAGCAAAGCACAAAGTTTGCCACATAATAAATGATCAAAATACATCACTGAAGAAAACAACCATAAGAAATCAGAACCTAAATTAGGCTTAATTTTTATTTCTTACCAAACTTGGAAATCTCCCTATTATTGCATTTTAAGGTCAGGACTTCAATTTATAACCATATTTCATCCTTTCTAACTCTCTCAAGGATTTTTCCCTAAAATTATTATCTTTATATCATGAATAACCCATTTATTTATTTTATTTAAATTTTTTCCACTGGGAGAACAACATATTCTATAATTAATTGTTATTTTAAAACATAGTTACACTGAATCACTTTCTTTATGATGTATGAAAGGCAGATTTTCTGGATTATGTCTTAGTAAATAAAATATAGATAACTATCTTCTCATAGATATCTCATTTCCTTGGATAATATAAAGCACTTGGTTGCTGTTTTATAAGAAAAAAAATTTTTGTTACTCATGTAGTGATGACTATTGGCTTCAGTGTATATTATACATATATGTATGTGTAATGAACTTCTGCTGAAATACTAAATCTAAAATGATATTTTTTGTGGATTAAATGACAAAGCTAAAATTTTATTATCAACAGTACACAGGTTAACTAAAGTTACAAAGTTATGATAAGTATGATCAATTTTTGCACATACACAAGAAATGATAACTATATCAAGATCGTCATTCAAGCAGTAATAAACTGTTAAGATGATATTACTAAGACAATTCAGTTCCAGAGGTATTAAAATATGGAAATCATGCCTATTAGAACTGATGAAAACAAGCAAATATAGATACACATAATCTAATAGATTTCTAGAGAGAAAAAGAGAATAGGGAAGAATTACATTCAAAACTCATGTTATGAAGATTTGCTTTATTTTAAAGAGATATTTTAATGTCCTCCAGCTAGTTATTCGGCTGTGGGGAAATTTAATGCACTGATAGACTAAAATGTACAAAAAAATGCTTACAGTTGGAAGTATATTAAGACTGAACCCAATAAGTAAACGAAAAAACTCATAAGTTACAATTTGAAAGCTTAAAGGGTGAAAATAAAAAAAAGAATAAAATGAAAGAAAAATCAAGAATAGTTCATTGAAAGGAAAGTATAATGTGCAGTGGGTAAAATAATAGTACGTTTCAAGGTGTAAATGTCAAGATTTCTGGGCACTGAACACATGAACGTCTGCCATTGTCACCTAAAAATTAGGTATATAATTCATTTTCCATCAGCAGGAATTCATAAAAGAGGATTGTAGTGTGATTGAATTTCTTTTAGAAGCAGCAATACAAAATTGACAGAGGGTGACTCTTGATATAATTTTCTGACCTTTAAAAAGGCTTTTGTTACTCTAGTTTTATAAAGAACTATAATACAATGGAAGAAAGTATGGTGTTAAAGACAGTCATGTGAATCCATAAAATGATGCTTTCAGTATCAAGGAAAAATGGTGCTAATTGAAATGATTTGGAAGTGAATAGTGTATTTAGTAACTTAAGCTAATTTGATCCTAATAATTTCCTCAGTTTAATTGAATAATAATTTATATGAAATATCATGCAATAAAGTAGGGAATGTGGGTTATTTATAAGCCTGGCATATCAGGAAAAATGAAATCCAGTCATTCATAAAATGTTATAATGCATTAAAAATTAAATGATAACTGTGAATACATATATGAAGCCTCCATAATGAAATTTGCATTATATTTTGTAGAATTAAACACTTGCAATATATCATTACAAAAATGAACAAACTTTTTATTATTATGTACTAAATAATCAAGTTACAAGAAAAGTTTGAGCAAATATTTTGGAGATACAGCAGGAAGGGAATGTTTACATGATTCTGTAGTTCAACACACTCAGGACTTAGCTTTATTTTTTTCATCCCTATTCTTAGTAATTGGTCATTTTGATATGTTCATCTTTTGAACTCTGAATTATAAATAAAATAACTCTGTAACTATTTTAAACTTTGCACAATTCCAAAAAGTATGTCACAAGATTCTTATTTGGGCAAAATGATGTACTAGATACTTTAAAAATTCATCTGCAGGAAACATTAAGAGATGCTTAATAAAATTTTTTCAATTCATAACAGTGCTATTAAGAAGAACACCAACAACTACCTGAGCAAAACAAAGAACAAAGTAGAAACCAATAAACCCAACTGAGCTACAGAAGTTGTTGGACTTAGTGTTCTATCAAATTACTTGTCTTTTTTTTTTTTAATTAACTGATTTAATTATTGTAGAATTTGCAGTAAAAATGAAAAAAATACACAGATATGAAGTATACAGTTGTGGAATACAATGGATTTGAAAAACAGCTACAAATTGTCCCTCTCCTTCTAAACAGGTCCTTTGCAAATACAGTCCTACACTAACTGTGCTGGCCTGGATTTTGATCTTGCAAAAGGAAATTGGAACGTGAGATTCAAGCAGGGCCTTTAAAACATACTTTCACATGTGACTTACTTGCTTGCTTCTCTTGGGAATCCTAAAACTCACAAGGTTAGCCTATTGAATGATGATCAACATAAGGTCAAGTCATCTCCAGTAGAGATGTAACCAAACGCTACATATGTGAACTCATCTTAGACATCCAATTCAAGCAAGGACCCAAGCCAAACTCAGATAATGGTCTGAACTGGGCCCACACAAAATCCCCAAGATAACCCACAGAGAGGTGTGGCTTCATTAGCATGTAACTGTACAGCAACCTGAGACCAAAAGTTTAATGGTGTAGAGAAAAATGGGGCAGGAGGGGTGGGGGAAGGAAAGAAAGTAGACTGAAACAGTGTAACCCTATGTATATGTATGATTACATGAATGATGTGAATCTACATTGTGTACAACCATAGAAAAGAAAAGTTGTACCCCATTTGTGTACAATGAATCAAAATGCAGTCTGTCAAAATAAAAATTAAAAAAATTTTTAAAAAGAATTAGGAAAAATAATTCCCCAATTTTGAGATCTATTCATATTTAAATAAAATTAAGGATATTTCTTAATGCTATTACATGACAATTCCACTCACAAATGATAGGTGTGCTCACTATGTGAGTATACAAGTTATTTGTTGTTGCTGATTAGAGTAACAAGGCATTAAAAACATGTATAAACTTGTTCATCTCAACATTGCTCTTCATCCAACTTAGAAACAACCAACATGTCCATCAGCAGTGTAATTTGAAAAATAACTTGATATGCAATTTGTGAAATGAACATTTTTCTTCATCACCACATGCAATGTGAGAACTGTTCTGGCAGAAGCAATAACACAGGAATATTTCACAAACATGATGATGAACAAAGGAAGACAGTCATAAAATCACATGTTCTCTGTTACTTTGTTATTAATATTTTGAAAATTTAAATTCCCTTTAATCTAAGGAGTTAGAAGTCAGGTAAGACTTGGGGAAGTGGGAGGAAGAATATGTTACAGGGAAAAGAACATGTTTTTAGTTCTGAATAATGCTATATTCTCAACTTGCTTTTTAGACACAGATGTTTTCACTTTGAGAGAATACAATAACCTGTACACCTATCACAAAACTACATTAAAGATATTAAATACAGCTCTACACCTAGAACTTCGAAAAATATCCAGTTTCTCAGCCAAGAAATTGCATACCAAAACTTACTGTAGAATTGAAACTCAATAGCATAATAAAAATTTAACTGTTAAATCTATCCAGTATCAACACCAAAAACTGATTATTTTACAGAATTCTTCCCATGCCTCAAGAATCCAATAATCATGCTTACATTTGAACTAATTCTAGAAGAAAATAAGTGGAGAAAGGAGTTTAATGAGGAGTTGATGTATTTATAGTGCTTTTTTTCACTAAAATCAATTATCTACAGATAATATGTCAATGTAGTAATATTTGATATAGTTTTTCTGGGTAAATATGAGTATGTGAAAGTATTCTTTGCTTTGAAATATTTTATATACAGCACATAACAGCATATATGGATGTATATAGATTTGAATTAGTTTTGTGTTTTGTATTTTGTTTGTGTCCAGTTATAATTTATCTGTAAAAAATTAAACATTTCTATATTTATTTAGGGAAAGGGCATCTTCATGAACTTTCTTGGTACCTTTAGTTCCACTAGGTTAGAAGTCTCCTTGCCAATGGTATGTTTCTTTTCTTGTTGGTTTCAACTACTATCCATAAACTCTTTGCTAAGTTATATGTTGTTCAAGACCAATATTGTTAACATTACCAACAGGCTGGCAACTGTGCAGAAATTCAGGCAATATCCCATATTTGCTATGAATATGTATTTTACCCTGAAACCAAGGTGATACATATGCCCATTAAAGTTTAAGGAAGATTGTATTAGATAAAATCTCCAAAACTAAATTTTATGAATATAAAATTTATAAATGTCATCCTTAGATTTTCTTGTCTTACCATAAGTCTGCCACTCATGAAAACCATTGCTCAATTGGCTTTCATTATTTTTGTTTCCTACTCTCAGATAAGTTCTTTTATTGTCTTTCTGATCTTTGTGTCTAGATATACTAAATGTGTACTTTTTCACTATAGATAAAGAATAACAGTAGATTCATTTTTTTCTGTTTCTTTTATAGTCTCCTCCACTTACCCAGGCATATTCTCTTAAAACAGAACAGAACAACAACCTAGCTATTTGCTTCATTCATTTTGTTCCTTTCTAGAGTAAATGTAAGAAAAATGACTAAATGAGTATTCCATTCTCAATACTATTCAACTCCAACATAGATCTTATTCTCTTTATGTAATGATGTTCAACTTCATAGGATTTCAAAAGTATAGATATCACATCACACATTTATTATCAAATAAATAGATTATTATCTGGTATTTTATAAAATCTAGTATTATAAGTCTACTAAGAAACAATATTAAGATTCGTTTTGCTCTGTTTTGTAATTAGGACAAAGATCATTTTTGGTGATTGGAGAATTCAACCATTACTATTGATGTGAAATTAGACTTATTGTGGGAATTTCACCTTACAATTATGAGTGGATTACACTCCACTTATGTATGATCTATCAAAATGTATAAGTGAATTCTACTGTTATGTAAAACTAATTAGAACAAATAAAGTAAAAAAATAAATAAAAATTTTAACAAAAGAAAGTGAAGATCAGAAAGATGATAAGCATGGTCAGCATTGTCCATGACATGTTATGGAGATATGCTGCTTAAGATGTCTATGGGAAACTCTTGCTCTTTGAGTGGAGGTGGGCCTGTAATTGCAATATGTCCTGTAGGCAGTTTGAAAAAAAAAAAAAAATCTGTACCTAAAATCAGGGAAAGCAAAAGAAATGGTGACCTTTGAGGACAGAGTAGATCCTGTGAGGACAAACTGACTACCACTCTTTCTCTTGTTTTCCACAGTGGGATTCCTGCTCCTGGGTTGTGGAACACTGTAAAAATCTGACCTGCATGCACAAATGCGTATTCCTGGATATGGACAAAATTCTTCCCCATGGGTCAACATTGACAAATAAGAAAGCAGAAAGCAGTAACTTAAGTGAGTCTTATAAATATGCCCTCCAATAAAATAAACAAAAAAATAAACCAGTCTTTGGGTTTCCAAAGGGCAGGGTCTCTTGATTTTTCATCTCTACCTGAGTACTTTAGATAACCATAATAATTGGCAAACTTTTTATTTTAACTTAATTTTACATAACCAGCTTAGGGATACTGAAGCTTTTCAAGTACTAGAAGTGAAGTAGAATATTTTTATTGCTGACTTGGTTGTTATCAGTATATTTGTTAGTATATTCTGGTAATGGCTACATCTCTGATTTTAGTACTTACCCAGATAATAGTCTACCTCTAATATCTTTTTATTTTTCCTTCTATATATATCCTATACTACCAGTCATCTTTCAAACATCGCTGTGCTAAGTTGACATACCAATTTACTGACGTTTTTACTCCAGTATGAAGTCTTGTCAGTGTTGGGGAAATACACCCTGTCTCATGCTCTTGCCATGTTGTTCACAACCATTACTTTACCATATACAATCGATTATTCTAAATTTGACCTTCATCATTCTTTAACTTTCTCTACTGTGCTTTCTGTACTACTTTTTCTAAAACATCTTTATCTGTTTCCAAACCATACTCCATCTTCCCAGAAGTGTATTTATTTACCTGTACACTTAGTATAATATGTTGCATAGGTAATCAGTATGTATTAGAGCAACTTTTATATACAGAACCAAATTTAGACTTGATGTACTATAAATGAATAATGCAGACAGAGGAATTGCTTTGTGTTACTTTATGCTTAGAATGTTCTCATCCAAGGGGCATGTTCTACCTGTCTGTATATAGCCAACATACAAATAGTATATCAGTATTTCATGTCTCAGGAGATGCTCCAAATAAAGCCTACAGCTCAGTGGTGTCTGGACATAATACCAGCAGATGGCAAATGGCATTCTAAGATCAAGACACAGTTAACATGATTATAAAAGTCATCATCTGTCTATCTGAGCAAATCCCAAATGCAAAGGGTAGGATGGATCTTGACTAGTGTCCAAAACCCAATAAGTCCGTATAATCACCACAGTGTATTTTCCAAGTTATGACTAATCAGACATTTATTTTAAAAAATACAGTACTGAATTTAGTTTAATATGATATGGAACTAAAAAGTTAAATGTTTATTATTTCCTTATCATTAGGCGTTGAACCACATTCAAACTTGGGCATCGATCTATAGTGACATTCTGGACATCATAACATACAAACAGAAATTGTAGGGAAAACTCCAAAAATTCTTATTAGATTCTTTTTTCATAAATAACAGCTGTTCAGGGAGGTGACTTGGTTAATATTACTCGGTGGAACACTGAACTGACTACAGTCAGTAATATATGAGGCAAACTTTTAAAGCCTACTTGCAATGAATTATTTGTAAGTTGTTAATGTATTTTTTCTTGCATATGTTATTAGGTACAGAGAGTGAAGTTTTAAATGCCATGTTGATACTTTCAGACTTAATGATTGCATTTTTAAAAATTATATCATCCCTTCCTTTTTCTTTCTGTTCAAATGGAGACAATTTATCTTTTAACCAGGGAGGGATACTATATTCAGTGTATTTGAAATGCATTTAACACTTTTAAATTAATTTCTGGCATTATAAAAAGCATTAGAGCTGCTCTATATAAAGGTTTGGTATATTTCATGAAAGTGCATTGGCAAAAATACAATCATTTTACAATTTTTCCTTGTGGTCACAGATATATCAATGTAGGTCTAGAAATCACATGCAAGGCTTTAAATATGCAAGACTACCTAAAATAAATGACATTTCATTTTATAATGTATTCATTGCACCTTATTGCAAATTTGTCATCACCTATATTCTGAAGACATGTGTCACCATGGTTGCTGACCATGAAAAATCCCACTTAAATGGAAATCACGAATAACTATGGATGTTTGTCATTCAGGTATCATTTTCCCCCTAGCTGATTGTTTCTTACTTAGTAGGTCATGAAATTCAAGACTAGTAAATGTTTTTCTAAAGAAAGTTGAAGAAGTGGGATATTATTTTTGAAAATCATTGCCTAAAGCATGTCCAAATTGTGTCAAAATGGAAACAAAATAAAATAAAATAAGAATAGAACTCTCAACCACTACTAAATTCTCTCATGTGTTAAGGGAGGAGACTACCAAAAATATCACCACCACCACCTCAGTCCAGACCATACATTAGAAGGATATGCAAACTCTGGTGTGGGAAAAGCAAGTGCTTATTTGCATACCTGCAAATTTTCCATCTTTCCACTTGAGAACTAAGACATTGAAAGAGAATAGAACATATGAAGAGGGAATCACAGGTATGGTGATAAAACAATATTTCATTTTCTGTACTACAAATAAAGCTATAAGCATAATAGCTTTTTGACACACAATTTATCATCAAGTTCCAAAATATTGTGTCTAGCTACAGAGTTTGAATTCAACTGGGGATCTTATATGTGGTGCTGAGAGTCGAACCCAGTGCCTCACACATGCTAGGCAAGTGCTCTACCACTGAGCCACAACTCCAGCCTCAACTGGGGATCTTAGATAGAATATGAGACAAAGTTTGAAAATACACAGACGAAAATATAAAGAATAACAAAGTATAACTGATATAAAAAAAAAGTTTTAGAAAAGGAAAACATATTTATTATCTCAAAAACAAGTAAAAAACATCATTGGTGACAAAATTATAGTAGAGAATATGGGTAAAAATTAAACTTGAAATTTTAACAAGACTAAAATATGATTGCAGAAATGTTGACACTATTGCGAAGGTACATAGCAAGGTAACAATGGAACTCTAAGTCAAGAATAGTACATATTGATACAGTCTCTAAAAAACTGAAAAGTATTACCTGCTTCTACTTGGATAACTATGGAAGGAGGGTGCTTACACCACAAGCTTAAGAAGAACATATTATGAAAGATACAAAACTACCACTAATAGAAAATATCAGAAGCAAATAAACTTTGGAGCATACCTACACCAAAATCAAAATTTTTAAATTCTTTCTTATTTTATCCTTCATCATTGCTCAAAATTACAAGTTTAACAAGCCAAAGTGAATATTGGCTTTAATTGTTGCAAAGAGGACTAATGAACTAGAGAAAAGCACTAGAAATCTTGAAGTAAATTGATTACATTATATGTGAATTAATAATTTCAAATAAAAGAAATATTAAATAATAATGAATCAGTGATCAGTTGGCTTTTTGAGTGTCAGTTATTTCCAAACATATTACTATGTCATGCATATCCAAGTTTTTTATTTAAATATTTTTGTGTTTTTGAATTCTGCAAGTGAAGAAACAAAGACAGACATTTAATTTGAATGGGTAAAAAATTCAAACATAATATCACAGTGTTGAAATATACAGTTTTTAAAATTTACTAACTTAACATACAATTTATGTTTGATTCATAAATTACTAATTAATGGCTAATCATCAAAGGCTGTAAAATTCCTTATGCTTTCTCACCCTCATAAAACACATCAGTATTCAATACTATGGTAATTGTTTCTGAACCTCTCTTGATTCTCACAAGATATTAGCATAAAATGGACTCAGGTGTGAATTTTGGGTAAGAAAGGGCATTATTTGTATGTTGAATATCCAATCAGTTAGATGGAAAATTTGCCTTATGAGATAACTAGGTGAAATATCAATGCCTTTGAGGAAACTGTTAGGAGTTAATAGTTTAAATAGATTGAAATTCATCAGTTAGAAGAACATTGAAACATTTTCCCAGGCAAATTATTTTCTCCTGGAAAATTTTTCAATATATATATATAAATATATATATATATATATATATATATATATAATTAAATTGACTTGTTATAAAGGTGACATGCATTGTCTTGTGCAGAACGTGGGATAATTTTATTTCCTTTCAATGTGCTCAGCACCAATGAATTTAAAAAAGCTTAAACACAAGGGATATGTGTTGTGTCATATAAGAAAAACTTAACTGCCTAATTACAAAATTTGCCAAGCCATGCACCTAAACAAGTGATTAAGTCTCACATTGTTCTCCTACTTCAACTCTGGCATCTTCAGCATGCTGACAGTGCCCCTCTCATCTATACGGTGGCTGTGCGATACTTAGGGATTACAACTACACACATCAATAATTAAAGCAGGAAAGTAAGATGATGTGCTTTATGTTTTTAAATATTTTATTTGAATACAATTTTAAATTCATAAAAATTTTCCAAATTTGTGCATTTTTTCATGAAATTTAAGAATTTGACTGATTGACCCTAAAAATGACATCAACAAAATCACCTTAGTTGTATAAATTGATATTCACAGGTTCTGAAGTCATGGTGGGGAAGTACATGGAGGCCATCACTCTGCCTAGCACAATAGGCTTGCTCTTTGCTGTGGTTTGTGTTAGCAATTCTGAGACAACATATTCTAGCCATGAGAAAATGAGTCAACGTGTTAATGAAAAAAATCTAAACTTTTTTTCTTATTGGGGGAGGAAATTACAGATATCAAAAGAGAGTAAGACAAGACTGAATTTTGTACTATTGTATTGGAATTGGAGGTATCAATATAAATTCATAACTATTTCTTAACTGCAAATGTATTGGTTTACTTTTGCATTTAATAGGTACTCGTTTTGGAGATATTTTGAGGTTGTCTAAAGAACTGTCTCATGTCAAATTTTCACCTACTAATTTTATTCAACACAAATTTTTTTTTAAATCATTCATTATGCATTTGTCAATTTTCTGTTCAAAAAACTTTGATTTTGTGTTTTTATTTACTTGCTTTCTTATTACTTAAACTGGTATGATACACTGGTTCTATGATATTTAATTAACTATGGTATTGCTATTTTGGGTGTTAAAATTCTATCTAAATCTTTCAGGAATCCCTTAGATCAAAGTACCCTTTCAACATATTCCAATAATTTTTGAGCATGTCCCTAATTTGTGGCATAACAACAAAAAGATAAGGTTTTCCTTATCTTTTACCTTCTCTGCCCAAGACCTAAAGCCCACTTATTTGTTGTATATGTTTGTGAAGAATAATGTTTAGGAGCCAAAATCTGACATCTGAATGCATAGTGTGTATACACATGCATGTTTATAACTTTATATATAAGTCTAAATGTATATAGGTATATGTAAATGCTTGTATTTATGTATATAAATATATACACAGAGGTATATAGAGAGATATAATTATTTCTATAATTACATATACATATATAAAACCATGAGAATTCAGTTGTGAAGCCATCTAATTCTGAACTTTTCTTTAATGAGTTTTTATTACTGAATCAATCTCCTTACTCATTATAGCCTATCATCATTTTTAGCAGAAATAGAAAAAAATCCTAAAATTCATTTAGAACCACAAAATCTCCAAATAGCCGTAGTGATCTTGAGTAAAAAGAAAAAAATTAGAGGCATCACATTCCCCGATTTTTAAATATATTGTAGTGACATAGTAATCAAACAGCATGGTACTATTATAGGAATAGACGTATACACCAATGAAATGAATAGAGAGCCCATAAATAAACCCATACATACACAGCCTAATGAGTTTTGAAAAAGTAGGTAAGAACATACTTGGTGGAAAGGACAGTCTTCAAAAAATGGTAATATGAAAACTGGTTCTATGCTCAAAAGAATTAAGTTGCACTCTATCTCCCATCACACACAAAGTCAACTCAAAGTGGATTAAAGGCTTAAATATAAGATCTGAAGCTGTAAAACTTCTAGAGAAAAACAGTCAAAAGGCTCCACAACATTGGTTGGGGCAAGGACTTTTTCACAAGAACCCAGAGCACAGGCAACAAAAGCAAACATAGACAAATGATTAAACCAAACTAGTAAGCTTCTACATAGCATGGAAAACAATTACCAGAGTGAAGAGATAACTGATGGAATGGGAGAAAATATTTGTAAGTCATAAATCAAATAAGGGTTTAGTATCCAAAATGTTTAAGGAACTCAATAGTAGGAAAAACAAATGATCAAACTGATTTTGTTTTAAATGGGCAAAGGATCTGAATAGACATTTCTCAACAGAAGACATACAAACACCAACAGGTTTATGAAAAAATGTTCCATTCTCTAATCAGGGAAGAAATGAAAATCAGAATCACAATGAATTAATCTTACACCTATTTTTTTTAAAAAAAATTATTTTTTTTCATTGTAAACAAATGGGGTACATTTTGTTTCTCTGTACACCTGTTTTAATGACTGTTTTCAAAAAGATTAAAAGTAACAAAGTATTGGCAAGGATGAAGAGGAAAAGGATCCTTAGCACACTGTTGGGAGGGAATGCAGTTTAGTACAGCCATTTTAGAAAACAACATGAGGTGCTTCCAAAAACTAAAATGAGAGCTACCATATGATCTAGCAACCATACTTCTGGGCATATGTCCAAAGGAATTGAAAACAATATGTGCAAGAGAAATCTGAACTTCCATGTATATTGCAGCATTAATCATAATAATAAAGATATGGAATCAATGGAAGTGTCCCTCAGTAGATGAGCAATTTAAAAACATGGAATATACATAATGGAATTCCATTTAGCCGTTAAAAAGAAGGAAATCCTGTAATTTGCCACAACATGGATGAACCTGGAGAAACTTATACCTGGTGAAACAAACCAGGCACAAATACTGCATGATTTCACAGGTAGATTTTTTAAAAGTCAAACTCGTGGAAATAAAAGTAGAATGATAGTATTAGGGACTGGGATGTGGTTGGGTGAGAAATTTGGGAGATGTTGGTCAAAAGGTAGAAATTTTCAGGTAAACAGGAAGAATAAGTTTATAAACTCTATTAAACAGTAGGGAGACTATAATTAATAATCATGTATATTTCAAAATGACAGTAAATTTTGAACGATTCAGCACAAAAAAAAAAGGATGAGTATGTTAATTTGATTTAATCATTCCACACTGTATATCAAAATATTACTCATAGATATTAAACATAATAAAACCATAGCAATAAGAAATTAAAATAAGGTTTTAATAAAACCTATCAGTTGTTCCTGAATATATTGAGATGAATATGTTCTCATTTTGATAATATGGCAAAAGACATGAACTAATTTTAAAATATCAAGTACATCTGTGGTAAACCCAACTTGTTCATAGTGTATTTGGGGGTACCTTGATGCATTCAACCTGCTAAAAATTTTATTAAGAATTTTATGATCCTATTCATGAGTGAGATTAATCTACCATTTCCTTTTCTTGCAGGTTGTTTTTAACATTTGCCAACATGGTAATGCCACTGCTGGAAAAAGGAGTTGTGTTGTTCCCCCTTGTTCTCTTTTCCTCCCTCATCCTCTTTTTGTTAAAAGATTCTGTAACATTCACATTATTTCTTCCTCACATAGCTAAGAGAATTCACTAATGAAATTTGATATCTTGAACATCCCTTCTGTGCTAGCTTGTAGTACTGATTGAGTCACAATAATGTCTGGCTATTTATGTTTTCAATTCTTTGGTGTTAGCTTGCTAAATTCCGTCTTTCAAGAAATTTGTCTAGCTCATCTATATTGTCAAATTTATTGAAAGAAAGTTATTTGCGCCACTTTTTTATCATTTAAATAAGTGGGGAAACCCGCATTTCTGTCTTAACACTGGCAAATTATGTGTTCTCTTTCATCGTCACTATTGTCAAGATGTTGATCGCTTTATGAAATTTTCCAATGTACATTAATTTGCTCATAATTTTTTGCTTGTTTCTCTTTCCTTCTATTTTTAATATATCTTTCTTTCTAGTAAGTATGATTTAATTATATATCTTTTAAAAACTTCTAGAGTGGAAAATTAGAGAATTTTATTGTAAATTATTCTTTTTCCAATCTGTTCATTTAATGCTGTAAATTTCATCCTAAGTACTCCTCGACAAATTTTAATTTTTTCACAAGCTTTTTGAATGTCCTTTATCATTTTTATTTGACTAGTAAGTTACTCAGAAGGATGCAGCTTTATTTTCAAATATATATGATCTCTAAAACATCTTTCTGTTAATACTGCCTAATTTAGTTTAAAATGTAGGGCTGGGGTTGTGGCTTAGTGGTAAAATACGTGCACAGTATGTATGAGACACTGGGTTCAATCCTCAGTACCAGCATAAAAATAAATAAATAAAATAAAGCTATTGTATCCATCTACAACCAAAAGTATTTTTATAAAAATGTAGAAGATAATATACTTTGTAGGACTAAACATTTCTTTTTGAATTTATTAGGGTTTTTATTTGTTTATTCATTTGTTTGTTTTTCTGTGCTGGGAATTGAATCCAGGGTCCTATGAATGCTAGACCAGCATTCTGCCATCAAACTTCATCCCCAGCCTGAGGTGGGTTTTTTTGTTTGTTTTGTTTTTAATTACTCTGCATGTAGAAGAACACACTGGATAACTATTCACATGTCTAACTCTGAAAGGATTGTAGCACAGAGCATGGGCTTGGGTTCTTTGTCTCATGAATTTGAAGAATAAAACCTAGGACACAAGGGTGAGAGCAAAGTAACAGGATTTATTAGAGTAATAGAAATAAAGTAGAGCCCCCATGGATGGGGGGGGTTCCCAACAGAGGGATACCTGGGGGTGGTTCATGGCCAGGGGTTCTTATACATCTACAGGGTTTGAGGAAGCTAGCTCCATATCCAATCCTGGGTAGGCACTCGTTATCCATGAGCTCTCCACCTGCCTGTTGGTCCAACTAGGTTACTGTACTTTTTATTTTTGGTGGGGATTTGGGTACTAGGCAACAGGTGTCTCACTGTCTGTTTTTCTGCTTATACAAGAATCAGCCTGACTTTGATGAGCCCTGGCTTGTGTCTGTAGTTTCTCAGACTTGCTACACAGCAACCTGACCTGGAGGGGCCCCACATTGTCTTTCTGCCTATTTTAACCTTTTCTTCTGCCTCAGTTTGCTCCAAATTATAGATTGTAGTGCTTCTGAAAAATGCTAAAATGGCCAAATGGCTCATAGAATTGTTCATATTTTCTATATTCTTATTTCAACTATGGTCTACGTGTTCAAGCAGATACTAAAAGAGAAGTGTTAAAACCTCCTACAGTTTTTCTATATAGTTTTGTTTGTTTTGTCTCATGTATTTTGATGCTGTTATCAGATGCACACACTTTTTTGATTGCTGTAACTTGAGGATGAATTTTCTTATTAAACTTTCCACTTCATCTGGGCTATGCTAATATTACTAGAGCCTCATAATTTTCTGTTTTTGCATGTTTGTTCTTTCACATGGCATACATTTTCTTGTCCATTAAAACTTTTGACTGCACTTTTTACTTTTAACTTCATTGTTTATGAAACCATATACTTGTTCTTTTATTATTGTCTTTGTTTATGATGAAAACCTGCACTTTTAATTGAAGTGGTTCTCATTTTAGATGAAGTCATCTTGATGGGATTACCTCCTTCTTAAGAAGAGCCACAAGATAATGCTGGAGAGATTGATTTCTTTCTACCTCCACTCCATATGAGGACATCGCAAGACAGCTACCATCTACAAATTAGAGATAGAGTCCTCATCAGAAGTGAACCAAGCTGCCATCTTCATCTTAGACATTCAGTCTTTGGGACTATGGGAAAATATACTTCAATTGTTTCAGCCATTCAGTCCATAATATTTTATTATGACATTCTGAGTAGACTAAAACATGTTTAAAGCAATGTGTTTAGTATGTGATTTAGTATAATCATTTTATAAGTTTTCCTTTTATTCCATATATTCATATTTCTTATATCTCCTTTCCTCTGGCTTATTGTGGGTGCATATAATTTTTTAAATTTTATTTCCTTAGGTGGCTTTTAGCTATTTCACTTTATATTTTTGTTTATGTTCATCCTAAGGATTAAGTGCATATATTAAACCTATCACTATAGTTAGTTTCTCCTATTCCAGATCACATAAAATCTAAGTACTCATTCACATTATATCGCCACTCAATAGTTTTAATGCTACTATTATTATCTATTTCATATCTAATGAATTCATAATGCAGTATTTTTAGGCTACAATTAGTGTATTTTTAATAATTTAATTGAACATTTTTAAAAAAATAGCATCTTATATTTAGTCATATTTCTCATTAATTTCTTCACTTTTCATGTTGATGAATCTAAAATCTTTCTACTGACATTTAATTTTAACCTCAAAATTTTCTGTTATTATTTCTGTTCCTAACAAATTTTCTAAAGTTTTACTTTTTGAAAATGTCTTCATCTCACCTCTAAATATGTTATTTCATTGTCTTGTGTCATACACTATTTCTAAGGAAAAGTCAACGTTCATTTGTTTAGTTTATTTCCTTTATAGTATAAGTTGATTTTTTTTCTGGTGATGTTCAAAACACACTTTTTTTGGTTTACAATGGTTTGTCCACATCATTCATAAGTATGCTTTGTAATGACTTTGTTGAGTTTGTTGATCTTGGAATTATAAATTTAGACTTTTGATCAGTATTGAAGAATTTTATTCTATCCATACTTCAATTGCTTCTGATTCAACCCTTCCCCCTTCCTGTTGTGGCCTCAATGGCCCAGATGATTCGTTGCTTAATATTTTTCCATAGATTACTAAAGATCCAATCATCTTATTACAATTTTTTTATTTTTCTTGGTTGTCATAGCAGATAATTTCTATTAATTATCTTCTAGGCTTTCAACATTTTATTTTTGCAAATATGTTGTTAAGCTCATGCAGTAAAATTTTCACTTTGGATGTTGTTTTCTCACTAAGACTTTTTATTTTTTACAGCTCTATTTTCTTCCCTTAATCCATGCTGCTTCACCATCTGTTACTCATTATGACTGTATTTTACTTTAGGTCCTTGAACATATTTACGATATTGCTTAAAAGACCTATTCTGCTAATTCCATAATTTGTATCTTCTGGCAGTCAATTTTATCATTTTCTCTTGTCTATGAGTTCACAAGTTCCTATTTCTTCCTATGTAGAGTATTTGTAATTGCACACTTTAAAATATTGATAATGTACAGTAAGTTACCAAATTTTGTTATAATTTTTGAAGCATTTTGATTATCATTTTAAAAAGTTGTTACTTTAGCTACTTTTAAATTAAAAACTCTATCCTCTTTGAGGGATGGAGAAATAGCAGGTTAAACTTCTGCTCACCCTGTTAAGCTGTTAAGTGCCTCCAGTCATTTTCTGCTAAGACCCTGCAGAACCTTCTGCTTATGTGCAATTCAGATGTCATGTAGGAACTTAAGCACAGTTTCCATGAATATTTTTTAAATTCCCATGCTTGTTCCCATCTGGGTCTCTCTACATTTCCACAAGCTATGAGAGCCCTGAAATGAAACTTGTAACTTTTGAATCCAATAAACTTTTGTATGAATTTTAGCCACACGAGGCTATTTTTTAGAATTATTACTACACCATGCTTCACAGATTGGAGAATGCCCTCAGGTAAAAAATATAAATATGAATATCACTCAGTACAGTTTCTCAAGTTATTTGTTTTTGTTGTTTTGGTGTGTCTGTTTGATTTTATTAATCTAGGGTGTACACAATATACTTAGCTAGTGGGACTTGTGCTCCTGTTTATCTGACTTTCCTAGAAGATTCCTCATGTTTAATATGCAGAAAGCCTTGCATGCTCACCCATGAATAAATCTGTCAGTGCAGAGAATGACATTACAAAATGGGTCTTCTCAAGTCAACTTCTTGCTCTTCATTCTGAGTTGGGGCTTGATTCTCCCCTTCATTTTTGAATGGCAGGAAAGGGACAAAATCAAAAGCAGCATATGGGAGATCCAAGATGGCAGACTAGAGGGAGGCTGCATTCCTTGTTGCTCCATACGTAACTCCAGTTTCAAGCAGAGGATATCTGTTTCTTGCTGCCAGCAGACTGACCACAGACCACCAGTGGAGTGCCAGCTGTCTGCTGTTGCCTGGAAGTTCACTGTGATAGTACCTGCAGGTTTGCTTACACGTGGTGGCTGCCATTTTGAGACAATAGCCAGGTCCCATAGGACCCCTGGCCAGACTGACTGAGCCATGTCTCCAGGATCCCTCAGCCTGACTGATCACTCCCTGCCTCTGGGGCCCTCACATTGATTGACTGCTCCCTGCCACCAGGATCCCCAGACTGACTAACTGCACCCTATCACTGGGCCCCCAGACCAACTGATTGCACCCAACCTCCAGGATCCCGCAACCACACCAAACACACCCGACCTCCAGGAACCCTGCCTGACCAACCACAACCCGCCTCCAGGACCTCCAGCCAACCATATCCACACTCAAGCTGCAGCTCCCCATTTGCTAACACATTTGGAAGCCAGAGCAGCCATCTTGGATAATCCTGTAAGCCTTATCTCTGACCTTTAGGTGGGGCAAATTCCATCCTGAGACCCCTGCTGGAGATTTGAAGCTCATTGTCAGGTACCTCTCATGCATCAGGCTACTGAAGACTGGGAGGTTTCATTACTATATGACTGTTACAGTGTAGATTTTCTTTCTTCTCCTTATTGAGAAATTTTAAGTTTTTATTTCTTTACTTTTTTTGGCTCTCCTTTCCTTTTGTTTACTTGTTTCCTCCGAGTCTCTTTCTCCCTTTTTGCATGCTAACATCCAATTTCTTTTGATTACACTCTCATCCTTTCTATTATCTAGAACTTCTGTATATTCTTTTCTTATCCTATTAACAGTTACATCCTACATCCCTCTGCATCCTCTTTGTCCTCCATTAGAAACTGCAGACCTTATTGCAAATCTATTTGTTATACTGAAGATAATATTTGAACTCATTCTGTTTATTAGGACAATTTTGTTATTGTCCTCCTAGGGGCTATTTGGTCTAGGATTGCATAGTATCTGAATTGGGCACTGCTAATATTGATCTCCCCTTAAAGAAAAGGTTTTGAAAACCTATAGGGCCACTATAAGCTTATAGGGGGAAATGCAATAAACCAGTTCTGCAATGCTGGAGGGGAAGATACATGAACAACATGAAAAAACAAGGGAAGAAAATGATTCAAACAAATCTAGATTCTATATTAATATAATCTAATGACAGTATGTTAAAAGAAATGTCAGAAAATGACTTCATATTATACATGATTAAGATGATTCGTGAAGCAAAGGATGCGATAAGAGAACAAATGCAGGCAATGAATGATCATACTAATAAGCAGTTGAAAGAGCAACTGCAGGAAGCAAAAGATCATTTCAACAAAGAGAAAGACATTCTCAAAAGGAACCAAATGGAAATCCTTGAAATGAAGGAAATAATAAAAGAAATAAAAAACTCAATGGAAAGCATCACCAACAGTCTAGACCACTTGGAAGACAGAATCTCAGACAATGAAGACAAAAGATTTAATCTTGAAAATAAAGTTTCCCAAACAGAGAAGATGGTAAGAAATCATGAACAGAATCTCCAAGAACTATGGGACATCATGAAAAGACCAAATTTAAGAATTATTGGGATTGAGGAAGGCACAGAGATACAAACCAAATGAATGAACAACCTATTCAATGAAATAATATCAGAAAACCAAACCTGAAAAATGAAATGGAAAATCAAATACAAGAGGCTTGCAGAACACCAAATGCACAAAATCACAACACATCCACACCAAGGCATATTATAATGAAAATGCCTAACATTCAAAATAAAGATAGGATTTTGAAGGCCACGAGAGAAAAGCATCAGGTTACATATAAGGGGAAACCAATTCAGATAGGAGCAGACTTCTCAACCCAGACTCTAAAAGCTAGAAGGGCCTGCAACAACATATTTCAAGCTCTGAAAGAACATGCTTGCCAACCAAGAATCCTATACCCAGCAAAACTAACCTTCAGATTTGAAGATGAAATAAAATCCTTCCATGATAAACAAATGTTCAAAGAATTTACAAATAGAGAGCCTGTGTTACAGAATGTTCTTAACAAAATATTCCATGAGGAGGAAATGAAAAACAACAAAGTAGGTCAGCAAAGGGAGGAACTACCTTAGAGAAAAACCACTCAAAGGAGAAACCAAGCCAACTTAAAAACCAAAAATAAGCCCAAATGACTGAGAATACAAATCATATCTCAATAATAACCCTGAACATTAATGCCCTAAACTCATCAATCCAAAGACATAGACTGGCAGGATGGATTAAAAAGAAAGACCCAACGATATGCTACCTGCAAGAGACTCATCTCATAGAAAAAGACATCCACAGACTAAGGATGGGAAAAAACCTACCACGCACATGGACTCAGTAAAAAAGCGGGGGTTTCCATCTTTATATCAGATAAAGTGGGCTTCAAGCCAAAGTTAGTCAGAAGAAAAAAAGAAGGACATTTCATACTACTTAAGGGAACCATAAATCAGAAGACATAATGATAGTAAATATTTATGCCCCCAAAAATGATGCATCCTTGTATATCAAACAAATCCTTCTCAATTTCAGGAATCAAATAGAACACGACACAATATTTCTGTGTGATTTTAACACACTGCTGTCACCACGAGATAGATCTTCCAAACAAAAACCAACCAAAGAAACCATAGAACTCAATAACACAATCAATAACCTAGACTTAATAGACATATATAGAATATTCCATCCATCAATGAGAGGATTCACTTTCTTCTAAGCAGCACATGGAACCTTCTCAAAAATAAACCATGTGTTATGTCACAAAGCAGTCCTTAGGAAATGTAAAAAAATAGAGATACTACCTTCTGTTCTATCAGATCATAATGGACTGACAGTAACAATCAATGACAAAATAAAAAATAGAAATTACTCCAACACCTGGAGACTAAATAATATGCTATTGAATGAAACATGGATAACAGAAAACATCAGGGAGGAGATAAAAAAATTCTTAGAGGTCAATGAGAATGATTATATAACATATCAAAATCTCTGGGACACTATGAAAGTGGTACTAAGAGGAAAATTCATTGCATGGAATACATTCAAGAAAAGAACGTTAAGTCAACAACCAAATGACCAAACATTACAGCTCAAAGCCCTAGAAAAAGAAGAACAGAATAATAGCAAAAGTAGTAGAAGACAGGAAATAATTAAAATCAGAGCTGAAATCAATGAAATTGAAACAAAAGAAACAATTCAAAAAATTGACAAAACAAAAAGTTGGTTCTTTGAAAATGTAAACAAAATAGACAAACCCTTAGCCATACTAACAAAGAGAAGGAGAGAGAAAACTCAAATTACTAAAATTCATGATGAAAAAGGAAATATCATGACAGTCACCACTGAGATACATAACATAATGAGAAGCTACTTTAAAAATATGTATTCCAACAAAATAGAAACTACCAAAGACGTTGACAAATTTTAGAGACAAATGCTACTCCCAAACTGAACTAGGAGGACATACACAATTTAAACAGATCAATATCAAGCAATGAAATAGAAGAAGTCATTAAAAACCTACCATCCAGGTGAGGATGTGGGGACATTGCTGGTGGGGTTGCAAATTAGTGCAGCCACTCTGGAAAGCAGTGTGGAGATTCCTCAGAAAGCTTGGAATGGAACCAGCATTTGACCCAGGTATCCCACTCCTTGGCCTATACCCAAAGGACTTAAAATCAGTATACTACAGAGATAAAGCCACATCAATGTTCATTGCTGTTCAATTCACCAGCCAGATTGTGGAACCAACCTAGATGTCCTTCAGTTGATGAATGGATAAAGAAACAGTGGTATATATATACAATGGAATATTATTCCGCCTTAAAGAATGATAAAATTATGGCATTTGCAGGCAAATGGATGAAATTGGAGAATATCACGCTAAGTGAGATAAGCCAATCTCAAAAAACTAAAGGAGGAATGATCTCACTGATAAGCAGATGATGACATATAATGGGGGGTGAAAGGGGTTAGTGTTAGGGTTAGGGTTAGGTTTAGGGTTAGGTTTAAGGTTAGGATTAAGGAGGGGGGCAAGATTGGAGGAAGGAAGGACTGTATAGAGGGAAAAGAGGGGTGGGAGAGGTAGGGGGGAAGAAAAAATATAACAGAATGAATCAAACAACATTACCCTATGTAAATTTTTGATTATACAAATGACATGCTTTGACTCCATGTACAAACAGAGAAACAACATGTATCCCATTTGTTTACAATTAAAACAAAACAAAACAAAACAAAAACCTACCATCCAAGAAAAGCCCAGGACCAGATGGATTCTCAACCGAGTTCTACAAGACCATCAAAGAAGAACTCATTCCAATACTTCTCAAAGTATTCCAGGAAATAGAAAAGGAGGGTACCCTACCAAACTCATTCTATGAAGCTAATATCACCCTCATACCCAAACCAGCCAAAGACACATCAAGGAAAGAAAATTTTAGACCAATATCCTTGATGACTATAGATGCAAAGATCCATAACAAAATATTGGCAAACCGTATCCAAAAACCTATTAAGAAAATTGTGCAGAACAATCAAGTGGAGTTCATCCCTGGAATGCAAGGATAGTTTAACATCTGTAAATCAATAAACGTAATCCATCATGTCAGTAGACTTAAGGATAAGAATCATATGGTTATTTAAATTGACACAGAAAACCATTTGACAAGACACAACAACCCTTCATGCTTAAAACAATAGAAAAAATAGGGATAGTAGGAACATACCTGAACATTGTAAACTCTATTTATGCTAAGCCCAAGGCCAATGTCACCCTTAGTGGAGAAAAACTGAAAGCATTCCCTTTAAAAACTAGAATAAGACAGGGATATCCTCTTTCACCACTTCTATTCAACATTGTTCTCGAAAATCTAGCCAGAGCAATTAGACAGACTAAAGAAATTAAAGGGATACAAATAGGAAAAGAGGAACTTAAACTGTCACTATTTGCTGATGACATGATTCTATATTTAGAGGATCCAAAAAACTCCTTCAGAAAACTTCTAGACCTCATCAATGAATTCAGCAATATAGCAGGCTATAAAATCAACACAAATAAATCTAAATCATTTTTTACACAAGCAATGAAACATCTGAAAGAAAAATGAGGAAAACAACTCCATTTGTAATAGCCTCAAAAAAAAAAAAAAAAGTAAAATACTTGGGAATCAATCTAACCAAAGAGGTAAAAGATCTCTACAATGAAAACTACAAAACATTGAAGAAAGAAGTTGAGGAAGACCTTAGAACATGGAAAGATCTCCCATGTTCTTGGATAGGAAGAATTAATATTGTCAAAATGACCATACTACCAAAAGTGCTATATAGATTCAATGCAATTCCAATTAAAATCCCAATGATGTACCTCACAGAAGTAGAGCAAGAAATCATGAAATTCATCTGGAAGAATAAGAAACCCAGAATAGCTAAAGCAATCCTTAGCAGGAAGAGTGAAGCAGGGGGTATCGCAATACCAGAACTTCAAATATACTACAAAGCAATAGTAACAAAAACGGCATGGTATTGGTACCAAAATAGACAGGTAGATCAATGGTACAGAATAGAGGACATGGACACAAACCCAAATAAATATAATTTTCTAATACTAGACGAAGGGGCCAAAAATATGCAATGGAGAAAAGATAGCCTCTTCAACAAATGGTGCTGGGAAAACTGAAAATCCATATGCAACAGAATGAAACTAAACCCCCATCTTTCACCCTGCACAAAACTCAACTCAAAATGGACCATGGACCTCAGAATCAGACCAGAGATCCTGCATTTTACAGAAGAAAAAGTAGGTCCAAACCTTCAACTTGTTGGCTTAGGATCAGACTTCCTTAACAGGACTCCCATAGCACAAGAAATAAAAGCAAAAATCAATAACTGAGATAGATTCAAACTAAAAAACTTTCTCTCAGCAAAGGAAACTATCAGCAATGTGAAAAGAAAACCTACAGAGTGGGAGAAAATCTTTGCTATTCATACTTTAGATAGAGCACTAATTTCCAGAATATATAAAGAACTCAAAAAACTCTACACCAAGAATGCAAATAACCCATTCAACAAGTGGACTAAGGAAATGAACAGACACTTCACAGAAGAAGATCTACAAGCAATCAACAGATATATGAAAAAGTGTTCAACATTTCTAGAAGTAAGAGAAATGCAAATCAAAACTACCCTAAGATTCCATCTCACCTCAATTAGACTGGCGATTATCAAGAATGCAAGCAACAATAGGTGTTGGCGAGGATGTGGGGGAAAAGGTACACTCATACATTGCTGGTGGGGTTGCAAATTAGTGCAGTCATTCTGGAAAGCTTTGTGGAGATTCCTTAGAAAACTTGGAATGGACCCACCATTTGACCCAGCTATCCCACTCCTTGGCCTATACCCAAAGGACTTAAAATCAGCATACTACAGACCTACAACCACATCAATGTTCATAGCTGCTCAATTCACAATAGCCAGATTGTGCAACCAACTTAGATGCTCTTCAATTGATGAATGGATAAAGAAACTGTGGTATATATATACAATGGACTATTACTCAGCTATAAAGAATAATAAAATTATGACATTTGCAGGCAAATGGATGAAATTGGAGAATATCATGCTAAGTGAGATAAGCCAATCTCAAAAAAACAAAGGACAAATGATATCGCTGATAAGTGATTGATGACACATAATGGTGGGTGGGAGGGGGGAAGAATGGAGGAAGGAGGGACTTTATAGAGGGAAAAGGGGGGTGGGAGGGGTGGGGGGAATGAAAAAATAACAGAATGAATCAAACATCATTACCCTATGTAAATATATGATTACGCAAATGGTATGCCGTTATTCCATGTACAAACAGAAACAACATGTAGTATCCCATTTGTTTACAATAAAAATAAATTTTAAAAAATAGCAATAAGAAAAGAAAAGCAGCATATGTAGGTCTTAAGAAGGGAGATTAGAGACATTTTTTCTGATAACAACCCTAATACTGAGAATTGAGTATAGAAGTCTTCACACAGAAATCTTTCCATTGTTTTTTTCCATCCAAAATGGATTTAGATTGGTTTTAGAATAGAAAACTAGATTTAGCATGTAAATCTTTCCATTGGTTTTTTTCCATCCAAACTAGATTTGAGTACATTCCAGGAAAGGTAGGTGGTTAAATCAGGAGATTTGAAATGCTGAGAATACATGTCTGAATGTAATTATATACAAAAAATAAAATATAATTTGAAATTAATCATTAGGGTAGAATGAATACTGAATTACAATATTTTCCAATTAATTTCACGGAGTAGTTTAACAGTCACATTTAAACACATTCATCGCTGCTTTATACACATTTGAATAAAGCATGATTGGCTATGCATTAAATAGCTACAATCTATCGGTATAAATATCTGTACTTTATCAAAAATAAAAACTGATTGATTTTAACATAAAACAAGTGTTTTCTTAGTAGTCTGATCTCTATTAAATGTTTAAAACTATTTTATAGTGCATTGAATATTTTCCTCTGGTCTTTTGCTTATTTCTTTCTGTTTTTTTTTTTTTTTTTTATATAGACGTGCCTTCATTGATTTAAAGACAAGGTTCTTTATTCTACTTCACCTTTCCTTTTCAACCTGTCTGCTCCTAGTGTTCTTTAATGGCACACATTATTAATACTGACAGGAACTTAGACAAATATAAATTTGATGCTCATGTGGAAGACAAATTTGTAAAGTTAAATCATCATTATTTCATAATTTATTACCTGGGTAAAGAGCTGTCACAAGACATCTGGTTCTTCCTTTGTTACATAGCTTTAATAATCAGTATAAGTTACATGATTGACTTTTTTTGAATTATCAGTGAACTATGTTGTTGATGTATAAAATTTAGAACACAGAAATAGTTTTAGTGTAACACATTTCTGGGCTATAGAAAAGTAAAGCAATTAATAATAACTTTTGCTGATTCATTGTCTTGTTTGGTCCAAAACCTAACTGTTGTGATATATTGAAGGAATGTACTAAAGGGAAAATACTTTCATTTTTCCCCTTGACAAACATCAGTTGTTGATAGGGTAGCTGAAGTCACATTCATCAATTTCTGCTCTGCTGTGGGAGAATTTTATTGAATTATAAAGTATCAAGTATCACAGATTCACTAAAAGAGTCACAGTCACAGGATTTAAGTAAAATATAGAATGCATTTTTCAGTTTCCTATTAGTTGCTTTTTTCTTTTTAGTCTCCTTTTTTTCACATATGGATCACTTGATACCAACCATAACTCTGCTTTCCTTCACCTTATTGTATGTGTCCTTACATAAAATAGTAATGCAGTGAGGTTTAGTCCATTTATTTAGGAATGTGTTTTACAGTTATTAGTTGTTCCTTATCAATTCTTGAGCATAATTTTTATTTTGTGCTAGGAGTTTTTACTTTTCACAACCATCTATCTCTTTCACTTAACAAATCTCAGATAAGTCCCCACCCATTTCATCAATCTTACTCATAAGATTTTATTTGTATATTTTCACCTCAAGAACTGTCTTATTCAGGTTCATGGAAGTTATAAGTCCCTGTTTTCATCATTGTGTAACCATAAAGTTAATCCTGAAAAACTCAAATTATCCACTCAGTATGCTTTCAAAAAAGCTTCTTCGTTGCTACTATTGGTAGCAAAATATATAAACATAAATTTTACTATTTATTATAGTAAATATTTACTATTTATTATAAATAAACATAAATTTTACTATTTGTACTATTTTTAAGGGTGTTAGTGCCATTATGTGCTTTCACATTGCTATGCAATCATCACCTTTAAGAAAATTTATTAATCCTTTCTCCCAGTCCCTACTAAAAACCACTATTCCTATGCATTTGACTATTCTATGTACTTTATGTAAGTGGAGAGAAGCAATATTAGTCCTTTTTTTTTTTGTGACTGGTTTATGTCTCTTAGCAAAAAGTCTTTAAGATTCACCCATGTTGTAAAGTATCAGAATTTTATTTCTTTTCAATATGAACAAATTATATTACATATCACATTTGTATATCTCTCTGCGGACATTGGTTTGCTTCCACCTTTGTGTATTGTGAACAGTGCTGCTTTAAATTACTACTGTGTTCAAGTTCCTGCTTCCAGTTGGGTGCACCCACATACAAAGCAAATTGCTAGATGATATGTTAATTTTGTTCTTAATTTTTTTGAGGAAACAAGATCATGTCTTTCACAGACTCTGTACCATTTTACATTCTCACAAGCAATGCACAGTGGTTTCAATTTCTGTGCTTTCTTGCCAATACTCAATATTATAATAGTCATTTTAATGAGTATAAATTGATATCTCATTGCAATTTTGATTTTCATTCCCCAATGATGAATTTCATAGCTAGTTCTAATTATTATTTTCTTGAGTTTAGTGTCTAATAGAACACTAGAGTTAAATGAAATCTAGTATTTTCAAACTTAAATATTCTGCTTACATCATTTTCTGCACAAATGATTGTTACCTTTTTAAAGATGTATATTAAGTATAAATGAGGAGTTTCAAGAAGGCGGACTAGAGGGTGGCTGCATTTCAAGTTGCTCCAGGACTCAGGATTCAAAAGAGGAGATAGTGAGAGACTTGGGACCAACTCAAAGCCTCCTGGTGAGTCTCTCCCTTTGGGGAGGCGTCCCGGATGGGGCAGTAGTCCCGGAACCCAGGGAACTTTGTGAAGTAGAGTTGCCCAACGAGACACCCCTCCCCCCGCTGGAACAGTGAACATGGACAACTGGGAGCATCGTAGAGGAGGCCACTCAGCACAGTGCTTGAACTCGGAGCAACCACTGGGGCTCCGGGTGACTGCCCAGAGGAGGAGCTGTGTGGCGAGCTGTTTGGACTCAGAGCAACCGCTCCTGAACACCGGGGCCTGCCCGGAGGAGGAGGAGGAGGAGGAGGAGGAGCAGCGTGGCGGGTCACTTGGTCTCAGAGTGACTGCACCAGAGCTACAGGCAGTTGGCAGAGGAGGAGCTGTGTGGCGAGCTGTTTGGATTCAGAGCGACCGCTTCTGAACACCGGGAGGCTACCCGGAGGAGGAGGAGGAACAGGGCAGGTCACTTAGACTTGGAGTGACTGCCTAGGGCTACAAGTGGTTGGTGGGAGGACGAGACACGAAGTGAGTTGCTTGGACTCCTAGTGACCGCGTCCAAACACCGGGCGGCTGTCCGGAGGAAGAGGCGTGTGGCAGGTCACTGGGACTCAGAGCGACTGTATAGGGCTCCAGGTGGCTGCTCAGAGGAGGGGCCACATAGCAAGGTGATTAGGTGCAGAGCCGGGTCCCAGGACCTAGGCGGCTTCTTGGTGGAAGAGCCGCACAGAGACATGCTTAGGGCGGAGCGAAGTTTCCAGGACTATGGGCAGATTCTCTGAGGAGAGGCAGCCTAAGGAGACTCGTCTGCGAAGGGTGAGGTTCCCAGCCCCAGGAGGTAGGTCTGGGCCCCTGGGAACGTTGCAGAGGAAGGCAGCCCAGCCCAGGCGGTAGTTGTAGATTGAGGGGAACCTCTAGGAGGGAATCTGACCAGCGAGACCTCCCCACCGGGTGAGTCTTCCCTGCCGGGTGAGGTTTTCCCACAGGGACGGTAAAACCAGAGACACAGGCACAAACAGGCCTTGCCTCATCTTGCAAAATAGTTCCCCTTTGGATGACCATTGGTCAACAAGTGGAGGCACCTCTGCCCACTAGCAGGGAATATACCCCACCTGAAGGTCACCAACCCTAGAGAGGCAGCTTCCTTGTGGAGCACTGCATTATCAACTTCCTCCAAGACTTCAGGCTACTGAAGGATAAGAGGGGATATACTAGCAATCTTCAGGGACATTATAAGTCAATAGAAGAAATCAGCAATATCTTAGCAGTCCACTGATACCTGAACAATATGAGAAAACAAGGGAAGAAAATGCCCCAAACAAATCTAGATGTTACATCAATAAAATCCAACGACAGCATGGCAAAAGAAATGACAGAAAGGGAGTTCAGAATGTACATAATTAAAATGATCAGGGAGGCAAACAATGAGATGAAAGAGCAAATGCAGGCATTGAATGATGAGATGAAAAAGCAAATGCAGGCATTGAATGATCGCACCAATCGACAGTTAAAAGAGTAAATACAGGAAGCAAAAGAACATTTCAATAAAGAGTTAGAGATATTGAAAAAAACAAACAAACAAACAGAAATCCTTAAAATGAAGGAAACGATGAATCAAATTAAGAACTCCATAGAAAGCATAACCAATAGGATAGAACACCTGGAAGACACAACCTCAGATATTGAAGACAAAATATTTAACCTTGAAAACAAAGTTGAACAAACAGAGAAGATGGTAAGAAATCATGAACAGAATCTGCAAGAACTATGGGATATCATGAAAAGGCCAAATTTGAGAATTATTGGGATTGAGGAAGGCTTAGAGAAACAAACCAAAGGAATGAACAATCTATTCAATGAAATAATATCAGAAAATTTCCCAAATCTGAAGAATGAAATGGAAAATCAAGTTCAAGAGGCTTATAGGACTCCACATACACAAAATTACAACAGACCCACACGAAGGCACATTATAATGAAAATACCTAACATACAAAATAAAGACAGAATTTTAAAGACTGTGAAAGAAAAGAATGAAATTACATTCGGGGGAAACCAATTCGGATATCAGCAGATTTTTCAATCCAGACCCTAAAAGCTAGAAGGGCCTGGAACAACATTTTTCAAGCTCTGAAAGAAAATGGATGTCAACCAAGAATCTTATACCCAACAAAACTTACCTTCAAATTTGATGATGAAATTAAATCATTCCATGATAAACAAAATTTAAAAGAATTTACAAAAAGAAAACCAGCATTACAGAACATTCTCAGCAAAATATTCCATGAGGGAGAGATGAAAAACAAAGAAGCAAATCAGCAAAGGGAGGAATTATCCTAAAGGAATTGTCAAATAAAGGAGGAAAGAAGTCATGTCAAAAAAATAAATAATTAAATAAAATAAAATAAATGAACCAAATGACCGGGAATACAAATCATATCTCAATAATAACCCTGAATGTTAATGGCCTGAATTCATCAATCAAAAGACATAGACTGGCAGATTGGATTAAAAAGAAAGATCCAACAATATGTTGCCTGCAATGGACTCACCTCATAGAAAGAGATACTCATAGACTAAAGGTGAAAGGATGGGGAAAAACATACCATGCACACGGACACAGCAAAAAAGCTGGAGCATCCATCCTCATCTCAGATAATGTGGACTTCAAGCCAACGTTAATCAGAAGGGATAAAGAAGGACATTTCATACTGCTTAAGGGAAGCATAAATCAGCAAGACATACCAATCCTAAACATCTATGCCCCAAACAGTGGCTCATCAATGTATGTCAAACTAATCCTTCTCAATTTCAGAAACCAAATAGACCATAACACAATAATACTAGGTGATTTTAACACGCCTCTCTCACCACTGGACAGATCTTTCAAACAAAAATTGAGCAAAGAAACCATAGATCTCAATAACACAATCAATAATTTAGACTTAACAGACATTTATAGAATATACCATCCAACCAAGAGTGAATACACTTTCTTCTCAGCAGCACATGGATCCTTCTCTAAAATAGACCATATATTATGCCACAAAGCTAATGTAAGCAAATACAAGAAGATAGAGACACTACCTTATATTCTATCAGATCATGATGTATTGAAGTTAGAAATAAATGAAGAAGTAAAAAACAGAAACTACTCCAACACCTGGAGATTAAACAATATGCTATTATATGATGAATGGATAACAGAAGATATTAGGAAGGAAATTAAAAAATTCTTAGAGGTAAATGAGAACAAAGAAACATCACATCAAAATCTCTGGGACACCATGAAAGTAGTACTTAGAGGAAAATTTATTTCATGGAGTGCTTTTAATAAAAGAAGTAAAACTCAACAAATAAACGACCTAAAACTACACCTCAAAACCCTAGAAAAAGAAGAACAGACGAACACCAAAAGTAGTAGAAGACAGGGAATAGTTAAACTCAGAACTGAAATCAATGAAATTGAAGCAAAAGAAACAATACAAAAAATTGACAAAATAAATAGGTGGTTCTTCGAAAAAATTAACAAAATTGATAAACCTTTAGCCACACTAACAAAGAGAAGACGAGAGAAAACCCAAATCACTAAAATTCGGAATGAACAAGGAAATACCACAATAGACACGATTGAAATACAAAACATAATTAGAAGCTATTTTGAAAATCTATACTCCAACAAAATAGAAAATTTCGAAGATATCAACAGGTTTCTAGAGACATATGAATTGCCTAAACTGAACGAGGAAAACATACACAATTTCAATAGACCATTTCAAGTAATGAAATAGAAGAAGTCATCAAAAGCCTACCAACAAAGAAAAGTCCAGAACCAGATGGGTTCTCAGCCGAGTTCTACAAAACCTTTAAAGAAGAGCTCATTCCAATACTTCTCAAAGTATTTCATAAAATAGAAGAGGAGGGAACTCTCCCAAACTCATTCTATGAAGCCAATATTACCCTGATACCTAAACCAGACAGAGACACATTGAGGAAAGAAAATTTCAGACCAATATCCTTAATGAGCATCGACGCAAAAATTCTCAACAAAATTTTAGCAAATTGCATAAAAAAATATATTAAAAAGATAGTGCACCATGATCAAGTGGGATTCATCCCAGGGATGCAAGGTTGGTTCAACATCAGGAAATCAATAAATGTAATTCACCATATCAATAGACTTAAAGTCAAGAATCACATGATTATTTCAATAGATGCAGAAAAAGCATTTGATAAAATACAGCACCCCTTCATGCTCAAAACACTAGAAAAAATAGGGATAGTGGGAACATTCCCTAACATTGTAAAGGCCATCTATGCTAAGCCCAAGGCTAATATTATTCTAAATGGTGAAAGCATTCCCCCTGAAAACTGGAACAAGGCAGGGATGCCCTCTTTCACCACTTCTATTCAATAACTTCCTTGAAACTCTCGCCAGAGCAATTAGACAGAGCAAAGAAATTAAAGGGATATGAATAGGAAAAGAACTCAAACTATCCCTATTTGCTGTTGATATGATTATATACTTAGAGGAACCAGGAAATTCCACCAGAAAACTTTTAGATCTCATAAGTGAATTCAGTAAAGTAGCGGGATATAAGATCAATGCTCATAAATCTAATGCATTTTTATACATAAGTGATGAATCTTCAGAAAGAGAAATTAGGAAAACTACCCCATTCACAATAGCATCGAAAAAAATAAAATACTTGGGAATCAATCTAACAAAACAGGTGAAAGACCTCTACAATGAGAACTATAGAACACTAAAGAAAGAAATTAAAGAAAGTCTTAGAAGATGGAAAGATCTCCCATGTTCTTGGATAGGAAGAATTAATATTGTCAAAATGGCCATACTACCAAAAGTGCTATACAGATTCAATGCAATTGCAATTAAAATCCCAATGACATACCTTACAGAAATAGAGCAAGCAATTATGAAATTCATCTGGAAGAATAAGAAACCTAGAATAGCTAAAGCAATCCTTAGCAAAAGAGTGAAGCAGGGGGTATTGCAATACCAGATCTTCAACTCTACTACAAAGCAATAGTAACAAAAACGGCATGGTATTGGTACCAAAATAGAAAGGTAGATCAATGGTACAGAATAGAGGACACGGACACAAACCCAAATAAATACAATTTTCTCATACTAGACAAGGGGCCAAAAATATGCAATGGAGAAAAGATAGCCTCTTCAACAAATGGTGCTGGGAGAATTGGAAATCCATATGCAACAGAATGAAAATAAACCCCCATCTTTCACCCTGCACAAAACTCAACTCAAAATGGATTAAGGACCTCGGAATCAGACCAGAGACCCTGCATCTTATAGAAGAAAAAGTAGGTCCAGAACTTCAACATGTCGGCTTAGGACCAGAGTTCCTCAACAGGACTCCCATAGCACAAGAAATAAAAGCAAGAATCAATAAGTGGGATAGATTCAAACTAAAAAGCTTTCTCTCAGAAAAGGAAACTATCAGCAATGCGAAGAAAGAGCCTACAGAATGGGAGAAAATCTTTGCCAATCATACTTCAGATAGAGCACTAATCTCCAGAATCTATAAAGAACTCTAAAAACTCTACACCAAGAATGCAAATAATCCATCGACAAATGGTCTGAGGAAATGAATAGACACTTCACAGAAGAAGATATACAAGCAATCAACAAACATATGGAAAAATGTTCAACATCTCTAGTAATATGAGAATTTCAAATCAAAACCACCCTAAGATTCCATCTCACACGAATTAGAATGGTGATTATCAAGAATACAAGTAACAATAGGTGTTGGCGAGGATGTGGGGAGAAAGGTACACTCATACATTGCTGGTGGGGCTGCAAATTAGTGCAGGCACTCTGGAAAGCAGTGTGGAGATTCCTTAGAAAACTTGGAATGGAACTACCATTTGACCCAGCTATCCCACTCCTTGGCCTATACCCAAAGGACTTAAAATCAGCATACTACAGGGATACAACCACATCAATGTTCATAGCTGCTCAGTTCACAATAGCCAGATTGTGGAACCAACCTAGATGTCCTTCAGTTGATGAATGGATAAAGACACTGTAGTATATATATACAATGGAATATTACTCAGCCATAAAGAATGATAAAATTATGGCATTTGCAGGCAAATGGATGAAATTGGAGAATATTATGCTAAGTGAGATAAGTCAATCTCAAAAAACCAAAGGACGAATTATCTCGCTGATAAGTGGATGATGACACATAATTGCGGATGGGAGGGGTTAGTGTTAGGGTTAGAGTTAGGGTTAGGTTAGGGAGGGGGACAAGAATGGAGGAAGGAAGGACTGCATAGAGGGAAAAGAGTGGTGGGAGGAGTGGGGGGGAAGGGAAAAAATAACAGAATGAATCAAACAACATTATCCTATGTAAATTTATGATTACACAAATGGTATGCCTTTTCACCATGTACAGAGAAACAACATGTATCCCGTTTGTTTACAATAAAAAAAAAGTATAAATGAAAAGCATATTAATATAAATAAGTCCAGAATACATACTTACTTTGTTGAATGAAAGGAAATACATTGAGATTATATCAAAGATTTTTCTGATAATTATTAGTTAAATAAATATGCAGTAGAATAAAAGTCTTTCTAGATCAAACACAATATCTTGAAATATGCCTTTGATATTTCCTAGGTGTAAAATTTCCTCAAATCTTACAGAGTTTAAAGCAGAGCCTTTTGGGATAACTTGGGTTATTTTCAGTAAATATTAACTTTCTTCTTTTGGCAAAGTCTCCTTCTCTGCCTTAGTGATATAGGGCTTGGCAACGTGAAGCCTTTTGCCAATGAATTTGTGGTAGTTGTTTTAAGCAAGGCTTTGCTTTGGTCACCCAGTTTGGTTTGGTTCTTATAATCCTTTCATGTATTATGAGAAAAATGCACTGCAAGTTCAAGGGCACCAACATTCACAGAGGGTAAGCCTGGTCCTAGCCTACTGCCTGAAGTTAAGCCGAATTTGCTGCTTCAAGTATTGTTTGAATTAGTTAAAGGGCAGTCAACCAGGAGACCAGTGTGAAAACCAATTTTTGTTTCACTTTGTAAGCCACTGAATTTCTATTGTTATGGAATTTAGGTACATCACTGGAAGATCTGGTAGCAGATATAATTGTTAATTTTTTTCCAATGACACACAGTTTAGTAATGCTCATGGATTATTTTCAAAATAATTTCTCAAAATTTTTGAGGCTAAATATAATTCAGAAACCAAGAGTATAGAAATATAGTTACTAGTTTTTAAAAAATTAATTTGGAAGGTAGCATTATATGTACTTCTTTATATATTAAACAATGAGATCTGAGTCTATTAATCATCACAATTTTGAAAATGTGACAGAAAATTTGTTAAACATATACAACATCTATGATGTGACATGAAAATATATGTGACTCCTACTAATGAGAAATATACTAAAAGTGTTTCTACTACTTCATTGTCTGATTTACATTTAGAATGAAAAAATACATTAAATTCAAGTGAGGAGCTTAGTGAAAATAAAGACCAAGTTTAACTTCCTTTCACATCAGTTTCTCGATCTTTGAGTTGATATTTTTTTATCATTAAAAGAACCTGGTGTGAGAAGTGCTTACCTAATGCCTGACACTAGAAGATATTCAGTAACTATTTATGTATGTAAACTAGTTATGGGCACAACCAAAACTTTGCATATATGTTTTGAAAATGTGACCCAGTGTAAGAATGATAGTATTTGAACTTCATCACAGCAGAACAAATAACATCGTGCCTTGAGAGTCTACGGACTAAGTAGAATTCTAGGGAGAATTTAATTCTAACTGGATTAATAATTTCTTCTTGATTATACTGCTTAAGTAGAATGAGGAGACAACACAAACATAAACTAAGTGAAATAACAGTAGAGGGTATGCAAAGGAAAAGGTAAATAGAGGTTCGTGGTTACAGTACAAGCATATCACAGTATTTATAAGACTAGAAGCATAGCTATTTTCTTGATTGTGGTGAACAGTAAGATAGGTTTTATTGCTTTATTGTCAGTGATGAAGAATCATGGGCCAATCAAATTTGTATCTTTGGATAATAATTATTGTTGTTATTGCTATTGTTAGAGTTTAGATTCCAGTTTGAAGAACACTGGGTGTTTTCAGGAAAGGAATTTATAATACTACAATAATCAGGAGGAAATGAGGACTTAAAGTACAACAATAATAAAAATGTGAAGGCAGTCACTAATGACAGACATGTTTAAATTCAATTTTCAACTATTACAATAGCAAGATTCAGTCTGATCTTGTAATTTTTTCACATGATGCTTATGCCTCTGCAGAAGACTGTATGAATTTGTTAGTATAAGAGTACTTGGTTCGAAATTTCCTAACTTTCTTATACTTTAAATTATATTATGTAGGCTCACTGAAGCCAGAACTGGGGACAGGGAGTTAGTGTAGAAATAGGGAATCAGGTCAGATTGAGGAAATGGGGGCCATGAAAGCCATCTGCCTCTGGAAGTTGGAGACCGCCCTGGGAGAATGGGATGTCAAGAACCTGCAGAGCCTATTGATTACCAAATTTTCCTGCCCTTGTCAGGGACTATTGGCAAGGAGATGCTAATTAATGCCCCCTGGGCCCTTACCTGCCTGAATCACCTTGGCCCTCCCCCTGCCCATCACTTCTCACTTTATGCAAAACCCGGCCTAATCACATAGGCAGGAAGGAAAGAGATAAGGGGGAAAGAACCGGAGAATAAAACCTATGCCCCCCCAGCACCACAAAAAAAAAAAAAAAAAAAAAAAAAAAACCTATGAAAAGGACAAGTTTGCTCAATCCCATGGATTCGGCCTTTGGGTCCCCTTCTTCTACCTAGAAGAAGTCTGCTTTTACTTTTCTTTAATAAAGCTTACTTTCTACTCTACGCTTGCCTTGGCTTCTCTGGTGTTATACTTCAACACCTGAGGAAGCAGGACGCGGCACTGGTAAACGGCGGTATCAACATTATGGGATATAGTATCATGACAAGTTTTCTTTTTTAGTATTCTATTATTTATAAGGGTAAATGAGAAGCCACTTTTATTTAAATTCACACACTTGGATACTGGGATTAAATAATATTTGTCCTAGATTATTCAAATACTAAATAGAATTTTAAATAACATCCTGAATTCCCAAATCAACACAACTCCAGCTGAAGTAAAATTTTCAACTTGAACTTTAACTGTCCAAAGTCTCTGTTTCTAGCAGGATACCATACAGCACTGAATTGTATTTCAGATGAAAGCAAATGAGAAAGTTAAAAATTAAACAACTCACCAAATAATCTGATGTATTGAATCAAAAGGAAATGAATAATGATTTATAAATTTTTTTTTATTTGTACAGACTGCATTTTGATTCATTGTACACAAATGGGGCACATCATTTCTTTTCTATGGTTGTACACAATGTAGATTCATACTATTCATGTAATCATACATGTACATAGGGTAATGATGTCTGTCTCATTCCACCATTTTTCATACTCCCCTCCCTATCATTTCCCTCTACGTAAAGTTCCTCCATTCTTCTCTCATCCCCACTCCCCCACCCTCATTGTATATCATTATCCACTTATCAGGGAAAACATTCAGCGTTTGGTTTTTTTGGAATTGACTTATTTTACTTAGCATGATATTCTCCAATTCCATCCATTCATCGGCAAATATCATAATATTATTATTCTTTATGACTGAAAATATTCCATTGTGCATATATACCATGTCCCGACCCGCGGGACATCAACACGGGACCGCAAACCTGAGAGAGAAGGAATGAAGGGACAAGAGACGCAGGGAGAGGCAGCAAGACAGGAATTCTGATCAAGCTGCAAATTTTTATTGTTCACACAGGGGTATTTATACTGAGGGAAGGAGGGGTGTGACAAGGTGCAGGCTGGTTGGCTGTGTTCTTCTGCTGGGTTCCTGATAGGGTGCAAATTCGCGCCGGCCGGGAGGTGAGGTTCGCGCCGCCGGGAAGGTGAAGTTTGCGCCGGCGGGAAGGGAGGGGCGCTGCTGCTTATTGTAAAGATCAGAATGTTCTCAGAATAAGAACTTCTTGGTCCCTGACATTTCCCCCTTTCTTATATAAAATTATTGACCATTTTTCGATAGCCATATTTTAAGGGGGTGATAGAGGCTATGCGCTGAGGCGGGGGCGCGGCTTGCCCGAACAGGTACAGAGCTGGAGTGACAATCCCTCGGGAACTGCGCCTGTCTTAGGTTGTCCGTGGCAGAACAACATCCTTACCCGTCATTGGATAATGAGGCTCTAGCCCTCATTTCCTGTCTTAGGTTGGTATGAGCTCTCACGAATCTTACCCGTCATTGGCTGTCCAGTTCAGCTCACAGGGGTGATGGTCTTTTAAGATCATCATCACGATCCATCATCTCCAGTCGATGGTAATGAACCTGAATAGGTTTCGCCTGTATAGCCTCAATTTGAGCTTTAAGAAAAGCCATGATCTTGTTGAATATCAAAGGACCTATAGATACAATAAGCAGCAAGCAAAGGAGGGGACCTAAGAAGGGAAGAAGATAGGGAAGGAGTCCACTGAATCCAGTCCATAGTGGATTATCAGCCAGTGCTTGTCGGCGTTTTTCTGAGTCTTCCTGCAGCTGTTTGATCTTGTCCTTAACAATTCCTGACTTGTTGGCATAGAAACAGCATTTTTCCTGCAAAGACAGACAAATGCCTCCCTGTTCGGCAGTTAGAAGGTCTAAACCTCTCCTATTTTGTAGGACCACTTCTGCTAAGGAATCCACCTGATCTTGAAGATCTTGTATGGTGCTTGAGAGTATCTGTACATCAGAAATCAATTGTCTGGATAATTTTGTATATTGAGTAAGAGAGACCCCCAAACCAGCAGTACCTGAGGCCACTGCTGTAGAGGTTGTGCAAGAACAGGGTCTGTCATTCAGGGGATTTTTCGCATAGATTGTTAGCTGCATCTATAAGAGAGGAAGATTCATCCTCAGGGGGAAGGTTTCCGTCCCTGGGTTGTGGTAAATCATTGACCTGTTTGACCAGGCGTTCTGGTAACCATCTTGGGGCTGCTTGTTCTTGATCTAAAATACAAGCTGAGCCTCGTCCCCAAATGAGGACGGGATCTGGGCCTTTCCATTTATTTGTTAAAGGATCGCGCCACATAACAGATGGGCGAGCAGAACTAGAAGAGGGATGCCAATGTCTGTCTGCGGTCGAATGTCCTTCATTGTCTAGGGTAAGAAAGTTAAGAGCAAATAATGCATGATTAAGGCGATCCCTGGGAGTGGTAAATGCAAGGGAAGAGGCCTTAAGGCGGGTAAGCCAGGTTTTTAAGGTGAGGTGTGCACGTTCCACAATGCCTTGACCTTGAGGGTTATATGGAATTCCAGTAGTATGAGAGATTTGAAGAGTGGCACAAAACTGTTTGAACTTGGTACTGGTATATGCAGGGCCATTATCTGTCTTAATATGTGCTGACTTTCCCATTATGGAAAAGGCTGAGACAAGATGAGAAATGACATCCTTGGTAGCTTCTCCGCAATGCGGTGATGCAAAAATAAAGCCACTAAAGGTATCTATGGAAACATGTATGTACTTTGTTTTCCCAAATTCAGGAAAGCGAGTAACATCCATCTGCCAAATCTGATTGGGCAGTAATCCTCGAGGGTTAACACCCAGATGTTGAATAGGAAGGGAGACAACGCAAGCAGGACACGCTTTTACAATTTCCCTTGCTTGTTGCCTGGTAATTTTACAAAGTAGCCGAAGGCTCTGAGAATTTAAGTGGTGAAGTTTGTGTAAATCTGTGGCCTCTCGGATGGATCCAATAAGAACTGGGAAAAGGGACCGAGTGGCTGCATCAGCCTGAGCATTACCCCGTGATAGGGGACCGGGAAGATCAGAATGTGCTCTAATGTGTCCTAAGAAAAATGGATGTTTTCTAGCCTGAATTAGTCGTTGAAGCTGGTTAAACAAAAAGGCTGCGTTGGAGGAAGCCTTAATGGCGGGTGAAATCTCCAATAGGGGCACAGAATGGGCAATGTAAGCACTGTCTGTATAAATATTAATAGGTTTATCAAAAAATGTCATAAAGACTTGTGTTATAGCAAACAATTCTACAAGCTGTGCTGATGGATAGGCAGTGTCAAAGGTGGTGGGCTGATTATCAACAACAAAGGCTGCACGGCCATTGCTGGAGCCATCTGTAAAAACAGTAAGGGCTTGTGGAATAGGAGCCTTCCGAGTAACCCGAGGAAAAATAAATGGATGTAACTGAGCAAAATGCAAAAGGGGGTCATTGGGAAGGTGGTTATCGATTATTCCCAAAAAGCCTGATAGAGCAATACCCCATTCATCCCTCGTCTGTAGCAAAAATTGGGTTTGATCCTTAGTGTATGGAATCAGAATGCTATCAGGGTCTTTGCCAAAATGTTGTCGAGAAAGCAAGCGACCTTTAATAATGATAGAAGCTACCTGAGCAGGATAGACAGCAATAACTTTAGAGGATGTGGCGGGCAAATGAACCCAAAGCAAGGGGCAACCTTTATTTTTAAAATGTGGATCCCGCTGCCAGAATAGTCCCGTGGGTGTATGAGGGGTGTGTAATATAACCAAAACCAAAGGAAGGTTATAAGATATTTGTGTAACAAATTGTTGAGCAATGGCTTCTGTGACTTGAATTAATGCTTGCTGTGCCTCGGGAGTAAGCTCTCGAGGAGAAGAAGGGTCAGAATCTCCCCTTAAAATATCATTAAGAGGCAAAAGCACATAGGTGGGCAGTTTTAAATATGGTCTTAGCCATTGGATATCCCCTAGTAGTTTTTGGAAATCGTTAAGAGTGTGGAGATGGTCCACACGCAATTGTATATTAGGGATTTGAATTTGATTAGTTTGAAGTTTGAGGCCCAAGTAGGTGTAGGGGTCCTGTGTCTGAACCTTATCAGGGACTATCTGAAGCCCCAAGGCAGTAAGGGCTTTATAGAGATCCAAATAACAATTATTAAGATCATAGGTATTAGGTGCAGCAATTAACAAATCATCCATATAATGTAATATATAAACTTGTGGCCACCGCTCTCTCACAGGGTCTACTGCTTGAGCAACATATTTTTGGCAAAGACTAGGGCTGTTAGCCATACCCTGGGGAAGGACCTTCCATTGAAATCTTTGCATAGGGCCCTGAAAATTGATGCGGGGGAGGCTGAAAGCAAAATAGGGTCTGTCATCAGGATGTAAAGGAATAGTAAAAAAGCAATCTTTTAAGTCGATGACCATTTTATAATAGTCCCTAGGAATAGCTACCGGTGTAGGGATGCCTGGCTGTAGTGCCCCCATCGGGCGCATAACCTTATTGATAGCGCGCAAATCCTGTAAAAGGCGCCATTTGCCTGATTTCTTCTTAATAACAAAAATAGGAGTATTCCAGGGTGAGGTTGAGGGTTCCACATGGCCGGCTGTCAACTGTTCCTGTACTAACATAGAGGCAGCCTCTAATTTTTCTTGGGTAAGGGGCCACTGATCCACCCACACAGGAGTTTGAGTTTCCCAAATAATTTTGTCTGCATGGGGTACAGGAGGGTCAGGGACCGACACTAAAAATCCACATACCCAAGTCCAAATTTGTCTGTTTTTTGTATGGGCTGTACAGGCTCAACCTGTCCTTGTCCTAGCCTCCCAAGGCCTGTACCAGGGATAAAGCCCATACGAAGCATTTGATGAGTGACTAAAGAGTCGGGACTAGCAAGAATAACTTTCATTTGGCTTAGAATGTCTCGTCCCCAAAGGTTGACAGGGAGATCAGGAACAACGAAGGGGGTAACGGTTCCTTTATTCCCTGTGTTATCTTTTGTGTCAGTCCAATTAAGCACCCTGGAGCTAACTAAGGGGTTTCTTGATTGCCCTATTCCTTTAAGGTCAGTTAGTGATGAGGTGAGGGGCCATTCTGATGGCCAATATTTTTGAGAAATAACTGTGGCATCCGCACCAGTATCTAGGATCCCTCGGAATTTCTTTCCTTCAATAAATAAGGTAAGAGTGGGTCTTTTGTGGGAGATAGGTTGGACCCAATACACATCAGAGGAACCTAAGGAGGCTGTGTTTCCTGGTGAATTTCCTGAATTGAGGGGAAGGAGTATTAATTGTGCAATTTTTGTTCCTGCAGGGATGGCAGCTACTCCGTTAACAGCTGTGGCCAGTATTTTAATTTCTCCAGTGTAATCATCATCAATGATGCCAGGGAAGACCTGAACACCTTGTAAGGTGGTAGGAGCTCTCCCAAGAATAAGAGCACACATATGAGGTGGAGGGGGGCCTACAACCCCAGTGGGTATTATTTGAGGTCCTTGCATAGAGTCTAATATTGTATCGGTGGAGGCACAGAGGTCCAATCCTGCGCTGCCTGGGGTAGCACGTTGGAGGGAGGTGATTGTGGAGAAGGACAGGGAGCCTGGAATGGGTTGGGAGTCTGAGAGGGAACAAACCTTATTGCCCCTGGGTTTGCTCTGGGGGTGGTCGGGGCCAGGGGCTGGCCCCGAGAGGAGTTTCCCGAGAAGTTAGAGGGAATAGGCTGTCCAAGGGCATTGGTCTTGGATCTACACTCCTTGGCCCAGTGGCGACCTTTACCACATTTAGGGCAAAGGGTGAGCGGAGGTGGTTTAGCCCCTGTTTGAGGAAATATGGGTCCTTGACCCAGTTTCCCTGTTGGGCAGTCTCGCGCAAAATGGCCAGGTTGTTTGCAAGTAAAGCAAGTACGTGGGCCAGGGTGGTGAAGGGCCTTGGTGAAGGCGGCACCAATGGCGAGACCCATGGCATGGGCTGTTCCTACCCCGGCACACAGCCTAATGAAGTCAGAAAGGTCCCCTTTATCTTTGTGGGGCCGAAGAACATCTTGACATATTGGGTTGGCATTTTCAAAGGCAAGATATTTTACAAAGGAGCTCTCATTTTCACTTGGTCCAAGTAGGCGCTCCGCAGTTAGATTAAGCCGGGCAACAAAGTCACTATAAGGCTCGTCTGGACCCTGATGAATTTTTGCTAGGGAGGTGGTGGCCGAGCCCTTTTGAGGGAGCCGTCTCCAAGCATGCAAACCAGCAGTTTGAACCTGCGCTAGGAGCCCAGTAGGAAAGCGCGCCTGTTTAGGGTTGGTATCAAATGGCGCATTACCCACTAATTTAACATAGGTCCAGGATTTAGAGGAAGCCTTGGTTGAATTTTTTTGGGCAGTTTCCCGACAGTATTCCCTAAAGTCTGCGTTCCACAACAGGAAGTCACCTGCACTGAGGGTGGCTCGGGCCAAAAATTTCCAATCATTAGGGGTGAGCCACTGTGTACTATGGTTCTCTAGCAAGGCCAGTGTATAAGGTGCAGTGGGGCCATACTGTGTACAAGCCTTTTTAAGTCTTTCAAGAAAGCGGAGGCTCAGCCTTTTATAAGAACCAAGGGCTCCACTCTGTCCAGAGGTGGGCTCCTCCTCATCCCCTGATTCCTGGTCCTCCTCTTGTTCCCTCTCTGGTTCTACCTCTTGTTCCTCCCCTGGTTCCTCTTCCTGACTTCCTTCTAAATTCTCTGCTTCAGTTTGGGGGGGCTGATCTGCTTGACTGCGAGTGACTGGAAAGGCAAGAACAGGCTGACCACGTGGCTTCACCTTACGAGTATTAAGGGGTTTTGGGCCAGTTTGTGTTAACTCCGTGCCCAAGGCCAGTGAGCGAAGCTCGGCATCAAGGGCTTTTAGTTCTTTTAAAAGTTGGATTTGTTCCCGCCTATGTTGGAGAGACTCGCGTAAAGGGGTTAGATTAGGCAAGGGAAGCGGGGAAAAAATGTCTGGGGGGGCAGTAGGTCCCTGAGGGACCGGAGCACAAAAGGCAGGGGGTGTATAAGTGGGAAGTGGATTTGTAAGAGGTGGCAGGTCTGGAAAATGGTGTTGAGCCACTGCCTCCTCCAGGGTGGCCTCATCCTCTGGGGTCAACTCATCATGGGGACTTAAAACCGGATAAATCTTAGGGGGATTTTTAGGGGACTCCTTTGGTAAGGTGGGGTCTGGGAGGTTCCCAGGGTCTGGGAGGGTCCCAGGGTCCTGAGAAGCCTGAGCAGGGGGCATTTGAATACTAACCGAAGGGCATGCCGATGGGGGGCGAGAGGTAGATTGCATTGCCTGCTCCCCAATCTTTACAAGTTTTAAAGTACCACTGTCAAAGGGTGAACTTTTAAGAATCTCATTTATTAAATTCCAATAAGAAAAGACAGTGACGGGCACCTTTGAGGACCAAAAGTCTCATAATAATCTTTGAGGCAGTCTCCTACTCTGAGCCACCTTTTACCATCAATCGATCCCTCGAGGGGAAACCAAGGACACAAATCCTCTATGTATGAAAAGAATAATCTTAAATCCTTTTTCTTAACACGCGCTCCCCGAGTCTTGAGGGTCTCCTCGAGACCCGTCAGAAACAAATCATGTGACGAGACTGCTTGTCCCATGGTACGTCACTTACCTTGCGCTGACCTCACTCTCCTCCTGGATCTGACTCCCGGTTGCGTCTACCAGGGCGATCCCGAATCCTGCTTGGCCAAGTCTTCCCCGGAGGGCAGCGTTCCGCTTCTCAAAGTTTCCAATCGACCACGTTGGGCGCCAACTGTCCCGACCCGCGGGACATCAACACGGGACCGCAAACCTGAGAGAGAAGGAATGAAGGGACAAGAGACGCAGGGAGAGGCAGCAAGACAGGAATTCTGATCAAGCTGCAAATTTTTATTGTTCACACAGGGGTATTTATACTGAGGGAAGGAGGGGTGTGACAAGGTGCAGGCTGGTTGGCTGTGTTCTTCTGCTGGGTTCCTGATAGGGTGCAAATTCGCGCCGGCCGGGAGGTGAGGTTCGCGCCGCCGGGAAGGTGAAGTTTGCGCCGGCGGGAAGGGAGGGGCGCTGCTGCTTATTGTAAAGATCAGAATGTTCTCAGAATAAGAACTTCTTGGTCCCTGACAATACCATAGTTTTTTTATCCATTCATCTGTTGAACAGCTTCTAGGTTGTTTCCACAATCTAGCTATTGTGAATTGAATTGTGCTATAAACATTGATGTGGCTGCATTGCTGTACTATGCTAATTTTAAGTCCTTTGGGTAATTGGGTCAAAAGGTGGGCCGGTTCCAAGATTTCTGAGGAATCTCCACACTGCTTTCCAGATTGGCTGCACCAATTTGCAACTCCACCAGCATTGTAAAAGTGTGCCTTTTTTCCCCACATCCATGCCAACATCCATTATTGTTTGTGTTCTTGATAATAACCATTCTAATTGGAGTAAGATCAAATCTTAGAGTTGTTTTAATTTGCATTTCTCTAATAACTAGAGATGTTGAACACTTTTTCATATATTTTTTAATTGCCTATATATCTTCTTCTGTAAAGTGTTTGTCCAATTCCTTGATCCATTTATTGATTGGGTTCTTTTTAATTTTGGTGTAAAGTTTTGTAAGTTCTTTATAAATTTTGGAGATTAGTGCTCTATCTGAAGTGCCTGTGGAAAAGATTTTCTCCCACTCTGTACACTCCTTTCCACATTACTGATTGTATCCTTTGCTGAGAAAAAGATTTTTAGGTTGGATCTTAGTAACAAAAATGGCATGGTATTGGCACCAAAATAGACAGGCAGACCAATGGTACAGAATAGAAGACATGGAGACAACCCTATAAAAACAGTCACCTCATACTAGACAAAGGAGCCAAAAACATACAATAAAGAAAAGATAGCCTGTTCAACAAATGGGACTGGGAAAACTGGAAACCCATATGCAGTAAAATGAAACTAAAACCCTATCTCTCACCCTGCACAAAAGTCAACTCAAAATGGATCAAGAATTTAGGAATTAGACCACAGACTGCACCAAATAGAAGACAAAGTATGTCTGAATCTTCATCATATTGGCTTATGATCAGACTTCCTTAAGGAGACTCCCAAAGCACAAGAAATCAAAGCAAGAATCAATACATGGGATGGATTTATAAATTTTGAAGACCTGGCTTAAATTTATTTTTTAATAATGGTATGAAATCAACTTAGCTCTAAAACCAAAATGACTGCAATCCTGTTTACCTTATGGAGTTGTTTTAACAGTTGAAAGTCAATGTTGACAGAAATTATTAACACATGTAACAGAAAACTTTCAAGGGTTATCTGTGAAACTGAGTCTTGTCAAATATTCCCATGCATAGCCACACCAAATCCATGCAACTTATTTGGAACATTTTTACTGTACATATTTAGAGAAGTAAAATAAAAGAGAACTTCAAAGAAGAGACAAGAGAAAGAAGCAAACAAACATTGATCAGAAAGCCTTCCCTGAAAGTCTGCTCTGTATTAAAATAATGAAAAAGTCTCTTGGAATACAGAGCAACACCACCAGAGAAGAGACTTAAAGATGCCTGCGGGACATGAGAAGACAGTCTTATAGTTACAGTGCTCTGAGGATGGAAGAGAAATAAAGGAACCTAAGGAAAATGAGGAGTGAAGAGGAAAATGACAGCAATAAAGAGAAACTTAGGATGAAACATGACAAAAGAAAATTTTAAACAGAAAAATGCAAAATGCCTTCCCAAACTTTCTCAAAACAAACATTCAATAAAGAAAGTGTACTTTGCTTTACTATAAGAAAGAATTGCTCTTGAACCAGTTAATCTTGTAACTCAATAAAAATGCCAAGTCGGTTCACAGAAAGGCAAACTGTCTTTATTTGTATATAGAATTAAAAAAGAAAAATAAGAACTCTAAAAATTCAGCAGATAAGTCCCCGATCAGTGACAAAGTAGAAGAGATGTATGATGCAGCATTTTATTATGAATGAAATTTGCTCTCTAGCCTCTGTATTAGGTCAGGAGATGCAATTAGAGCATGAGTAGCAGACTGCTGGACGAGTTTAGGAGTCAGATCTGAAAATGTCACCAGTGGGTTCCATCTACGACCTACTGTCATCCACCAAATCCAGAAAGCTGACAAATGTCTTGTCAATACACCAACGAAAGAAGCAGTCCATGGACAGTGATGAGAACTAGCAGTTTTTGTCATGATGTATGATTTAGCCTTAGTGTTTAATCAGGGTAATGAGAGAAAATGTAACAAATAGGTAAAGGAAAGAGGAAGGGTGAAGTCCAGGATCAAAGAGAGATCTGATTTAGAATTTTTTCTTTTTTCTTTTTTTTCTTTTTTTTTTTTTTTTTTCCCTCTACTTGCAAAGATAAAGAGAGTCCCTGAGGGAGACAACTCATATGAACAAATAAGAGAACAAAACCTTGGAATGCTCCCAAATAGGGTGATGAAGGTAACTATCAGAAACCAACAAAAAGAAACAGTAAAAATAAAATATGGAGAATGGAGACAAAAAAACAGGAATACACGTAAAGAAACCTAAGGAAACAGTCTCTCCAAAAGGGCAATACTAAATTATGACAAATTCTACTGAGACAAATAAAGATTTGACCTAAAAATAATTGAATTATGGTACAATGACATCATTTTGTGACTTTCTTAGTGAACTCACTGGGGATACAAGACAACTAAAATCAATAAAAGTAAATGGGTGACTACGAAGGCACACTGTGATTCAGACTGTCCTTTAGATTTTCCTTAATGAGCCATTACTGTGTAATCCACAACCATGTTGAACTGAACTTCCATTACTTACTGTGTTCCTGGCATTAGAGGAAGCAATAGGAAAGACAAATAAGACATAATTTAAATTTGTAAATGAATTTATAATTTAGTGGGTAGCCAATCCAGTCAGGTGAAATAATAAATCTAATTTAATGTTTCAGGCTTTATACTAGCTATAGAAAAAGAACATGGCTCACTGGGGACCCAAAGAAGGACATTATCAGTTCAATCTAATTAAGTATTCTATGGTCTCTGACCGTCAGTGGTGAATAAAGTATACGTTATCTGCTTTTATACTTAAAACGTATTACTGGCCTGACTTATGTGTAGCTCTGTCACTCATTCATGTGTTTAATTTTCTTTTGAACACATTTTTGTCATTTGACTCTTTAACTGTTGCTATTAAAGAACTATTAGACTGTATTTACAATGGAATATTGCCTTTGATTTTTCTTAACTTCTTTATTCTCTTTTTCACTGAACTATATTTGTCAGTCTTAACAAATCAAATTATTTTCACAGATTTTGAGGGAGCTCATAAAAGATTATTTTGCTTTTAGTTTTATTTTAGGAATAGGATTATATCAATATTTTTAAAATATACGATTCTAAAATGCATTTAATAAAAGTGAGTTTTTATCAGATATTTGTGCTTGAGATTGTTTTACAACTAATTATTTGTCTTTTCCCTCAGTTCTGAAGAGGATAATCTTAATAACCAGCATTTTGTTTCATGTTAAGACATTTGATAATTATGTATTGAGTCCCTTTCTAATTAATTAAGTTCTACACACAATATACTTGGCAATTATATCTAAACTTTGTGTTCCTTTTTTGAAAAATAGTATCAGTAATAAGATGAGGAAGGAAATTGATAAGAATGAATATTTCATGGTCACTAAAACACATATGCAGATCATTTAGCTCATATGGAAAATTCATAAAACTCATTTAAAATTTAATTATGTTTGTCAAACTAAATTAACAAAATATACTATTACACTCACACATAAACATGGTTGTTCATTTGCCTAATTGAGCTTTTCTTCCATATCAGCAACTTAAAGAATTTGCTCCCCATATTAATGTATATAAAAACATCATTCTTATATTTGTGATTCTGTTTTATAGTTAATCCTATTATGTTAATCCAACATTATGTTTAGAGGTGTCCACAACTTTTATTCAATATACTTATTAAAAAGTTTATTCTGTTATAGAACTGACTAACTTCAATCTCTAATTCTTTCCCACTTGTATAAACTGAGTTTTTGCTCAGACTTTAATGTTGAGCAAACTTAATTGTTGACAAAAATGGTTAAGACTTTGGAAATAACTACCTATAGCCTGGAATATTTTTAATGTCATGGTTTTGGCAAAAGTATTTTACATGAATATGTTTAAATACATCCTACATTTAGAATTTAGGATTATAAGTAAAACTATCCTAAGCCATAAGGACCTCACTACAGAATTAAAGTCCTAGAGATTATCTGGACCAGCCCTTTATTTGTATCCCAAGAGGGTTTACAATGCCCATATGTTGCATAGAACTGTGAGAATTTATATCTAGTATAAATTTAATGGAAAGACAGTATCAAACTAACTCAGTGGCACTATCATACCTGTAATCCCAGAAGCTGGGGAGGCTGAGGCTGAAGGATCACAAGTTCAAAGCCAGCCTCAGTAATGGTGAGGAGCTAAGCAACTCAATGAGACCCTGTCTCTAAATAAAACACAAAATGGGGCTGGGGATGTAGCTCAGTGGTTGAGTGACCCTGACTTTAATCCCTGGTACTTAAAAAAAAAAAAAAAAAAAAAAAAAAAAAAAACAAAGAAAGAAAGTATAGATTCAGTCAGAACCAGAGAGTCATTAAATTCAAATTCAAATTTTGTAAATGCATGAGCAAGTATTATACTTTGCTCTATAAATGTTACTTAATCACTTGAAAAAAACCAATGTGTGTTCTGTCTATATTTCTGATCACTGTGAAAATAAATGTCAACCAATGAGAACAAACAATGACTATTTATTCAGGGTTTTGTGTTACAAGGGAGTCAGCTACCAACCCTTGCATTTGGACATGATTCAAAAGCAGGCAGCAGAATGGAAAACTTGATAGTGGAAAACATGGGAAAGCATCAGATATGCCAGTTATAGACTATTGGTATGAAGAAACTATAGGTGGACTAATTAGAAGCAGGAAATTCCATGTGTTTGGTCATGAATGCATATTTGACTTTCTGTGATTGGTCCTAACTTGGAAGCAAGAATAAAAGTCACAGAAATTGTCAGTTTTCAAGTCTTCCCTTTTAGACTGATTGCTATGAGGGTTATTGTTTGACTTCCTGGTCCTATCGCTACAGACTGTGGCCTGACTCCTTGTAAGCCTGACCTATGGACTTCAGGCTTGCCTACTAGACTGGTTACTGGAAATTATGGTTTGGTTTCCTGGGTTGGTTGCTACTAATTGAACCAGAGATCTTTTCTTGTATATGCTCTGACCATTTGTCCATTTGTTTATTTTGTTTCTCATCATGTAACAAAAGACATGAGAAGCAGGTTTGAACCCCACCTAAAGATTAATATTCAGTGCCTAAGCCCAGTTTAACTTAGCTGAAGTTCAGCTACTTTGCAGATATATGAACATTATGATTTTTTTAGTGATGTTTTAAGTCTTTAATTTTGGGAGATTTAACTCAAATTGTGACAATTGAACTAATTAAATGGTGACAGCTCAAAGATGCCTGCCTCTAACTGTTACCAAATGTGTAATAATCAAAGAGGAAAAAGAACATCCAAAAAGAATATCATCTACTTGCATTTGACCATTGCACTAGTAAATAAAAAAAAAAAAAAAATACAGGTTTTGAACTGAACTCGCTAGGCCTATCTTTTCTTTGTGGAGTCTGTTGTGTTCATGGCTTTAGTCTAAACATCAAAGACACACTCATGGTCAAAGCGGGCAACGTCACCATTTTTCAAGAGGCAAACAATTTTGCTTTAAGGCAATAATCTTGGAATCACTTGGATATATGCTGACAGGGGATATCAAAGGTAGGCATAATGAACATTTGGAAAGTACAAGAAGTAAGAGAAAACAATTCAGAATATGTGTGTACATCAACAGGTGTTGAAGCTATCAATAATGATGAGGTGGGAAATTGTCAGATGAGAGTAAAAAGCTCCATGAGACAAAGATTGAGTCATAACCATTGGATTTAACAATTAAAAGATAATAATATTTGAAAGGATAACTTTAAGTAATGAAATGCATGGGAGATTAAAGTGGGTTGAGATGTGATTCAGACAGGAAAAAGAAATGATGTAATTTACTCTTTAGGGAAGTTTGGGAATCCAAAAGTAAAATATAGGACAAATGACAAAGACATTAGGAATCAAGAAGAACTTTGTTTTTGTTAAGATGAGAGGGATTTGAGTACATTTGGATGATGAAAGGCCATGAGCAGCCCAGCAATTGACTCTACATGCGTAATTAAGCATAGTTCCTGGGGAGCTCTGAGGAAATGAGTAAGTTTTGAGCTCACTGTGTCTAACTTCTCTGTGGGGAAGTGTCATGTGTAAAATATTAGCTCCTGCCTTCAAATATGAGTCCTTTTCCTTTCTGTCTTCACAGAGGCAAAAGAATATAAGAAGCCAGGTGGTCAGTCAGCTTTTTATTGCTGTGATCAAAAGACTTGACATGAACAACTTAGAGGAGGAAAAGTTTATTTTGGCTCATGGTTTTAGAAGTTCAGTCCATGGTTGGCCAACTCCACTGCCTGGGCCCAAGGTGAGATAGAACATCACAGCTGGAGGGCATGACAGGAAAGCTGCTCACCTCATGGCAGCCGGAGTTTGGGTGCAAGGAGCTAGTGCATGCCCCCATTGACCTACTTCCTCTAGCTACTCCCCACCTGCCCATAGTTATTACCCATCAGACAGATCCATCCACTATTTAGGTTACAGTTTTAGTAATCTAATCATTTCATCTGTGAACCTTCCTTCATTATCTCACACATGAGCTTTTGAGGGACATCTCACATCCAAAACATAACACTGGGTGTGTTGGAGCACTCCTGTAATCCCAGAGACGTGGGAGTCTGAGGCAGAAGTATCACAATTTTCAGATCAACCTTGACAATTTAGGGAGACCCTGTCTCAAAATAAAAAGTAAATAAAATAAAATAAAACAGGTTTGGGGATATAGCTAAGTGCTAGAATACCCCTGAGTTTAATCCTCAATAATAGGAGAAAAAATATATACACATATGGAATATGAGATTCCTTTTCTAACCTATATCCATTGTAATTTACCACATCTTTGAGAGTCCTCATCAGGTGCTACTGTCAGATTCCCAAATTGCTTAAAAAAGACTCACAATCCCACTGTACATGGGCTGAGACACATTTTGTTTCCAATCTTTTATTCCCTGTCTCTTCCCTACTGTGGAATGATTTGTGTCATTTTATCCACAAACTACTAAAAGCAGCATCCCTTCTTTTATTCCAAATCTATTGCATGATGTATTTACCTTCCTCGATGTAATAGCTGTTTGTCTCTGTGTTAGGCAGCTTTTTGTCACTGTGATCAAAATACCTGAGAAGAACAAGGGGAGGAAGTATTTATTTTGACTCAGTTTCAGAGGATTCAGTTCACGGTTGGCCAGATCGGAGGCAGAAACATCATGGGAGAAGAGTATGGTGGAGGAAAGCTGGTCAGCTCCGGGCAGCCAGAAAGCAACCACAGAGAGAGAGCAGTCAGGGACAAAATACACTGCCCAAGGGCACGCCCCCAGAGACTTACTGCCTGCAGCCATGTCTTACCTGTCTACTGTTACCACCTAGTAGTTCATTCAAATGGATTAATCCACCCATGAGGGTACAGTTCTTATAATCCAATCTTTTCATCTATGTACACAGCTGCATTTCCTAATTTATGAACTTTTGGGGAAACATTAAAGATTCAAAGTATAATATTCTCCAGTGATTTTTATTTTGCTAATATGCTCTTATCCCAGCACTTATTTCTTTTAGAAACTTTAAGATTGAGGGTTAAGTTCAAATATTAAATAATAAATTATAATCAAGTATTTGTTTTTCTATGAAGTTGTCCCATTTTTATAAAACTCTGAAGCAGTGAGAATAAGCAACTCCATCAACTTCCAACATAATATGCAAAATAGTCTATATTCTTAGTGCTCAATCCTCTATGGCATGCTTACTTTGTACATTCCAATCTTTGGAAAAATGCCAACTTCAACTGTATTATCCAGAAGGTTGCTCTCATACAACTGTCTATGAACTATAACGTATTAGGGACCTTATAAAGACTTTGCAATGGAGCAGAAGAAGTAATTTCTATATGATAACATGAAAAATTTCTCCTAATTCGGGCAGAAATAATTAACTTCATAAAGCAAGTTTCCTTTTAAAAATTTCCTTCTTGATATAAAATCCACCAACTTTATTGTTTGTCCTGTTTCAGTCTTCTATCCCACAAGTTACCACAAATCAAGGGTATGTTTGATTGATTTTGGAAGTTTGCTTTCAAGAAGATTACCTAAACCATGCCATAAGATAATTAGGGTATTTGCATAAAATTTTTGTTATTTTTTTTGCATTTTTCCATAATATATTTTATTTGTAAATGACTCATAAATGTACACATTCATAGGTATATTGTAATGTTTCAATAACTGAATATAATATGTAATGATCATATCAGGGTAATTCATACATCTATCACCTCACACTGTCATTTGTGTTAGGAATATTCAAAATCCTCTCTCCTATCTTTTCTGAAATATACAACAAATTGTTGTCAACATTGTTACCCTACAGATTATCAGAAGTTATTCCTCCTGAACAACCATACTCCCATACCTGTTAAACATCATTCTTTCACCCTTCTCTCCTGACCCTTCTTAACCTCTTGTAACCACTATTCTGTGATCTACTTCTGTGAGATCAGCTCTTTATTTCCACATGTAAGTCACAACTTGCAGTATTTGTCCTAATTTCACTTAACAACTGCATGCTCACCCATGCTACCACAAGTGACACAATTTAATTATATTTTTATGATTGGGTAATACTCTATTGTGTATATTTACCAAATTTTCTTTATCCATGCTTCTGTTGGAGGACACTCAGGTTACATCTATATCCTGGCTATTGTGAATCCTACTTCAATAAACATGAGTGCATATCTCTCTTTGAAATACTGATTTTAAAAGACTTCGAATTACATGAGTTTGCTCCATCAAGGATAGAACAGGAAAAAAGAAAAAAATCTAAGCCGACACATCTGAGATTTTTGAAGAAAGAAAAAAAGAGGAAATGTGAAAAGCCCCTAGAAAGAGAAATATGTATCTTTGTTAAAAAGAAACAAGAATAAGACTGGCTTAATGATTCTGAGTAGATATATTAGATGCAAGAAAAATACTGGAGCAAAACCTTTCAGCGTATGGAATAAAAATTATTTTGGACCAGAAACTATGTACTCTAATTAAATTAGTATATAAACATGAGGTTCAATCTCCTGAACAAAAGTACAACATTATCAAGTGTTCCACAATTTAAAAATTTACCAGTAATTGTACCCTTATGAAAAAAGCAAAACAAAACTGAAAATCAAGAAAATAGTGATTTCCAAATAAAATAAATCCAAAATTAAAATTATGTAGCACATCTAAAAAATTCTTTTATTAAAAATTAAAAATTAAAGTTCTTCCTGGGAACCAATAGAAAAGTCTTCAAAATAAAAGGCATTCAGTATAATAAATGAAACAACTATCATGATGGATAATAATCTACAGGTTATAAAATAAAGCATTATTTTCTTCATAAGAAAAATTGTAAAAACCCCAGAAATTTAGAATATAAGCAAAAGCAATGTTCAATATATTTAACAAATTTTCAGGTTTAATATTTCATGGTTTTTGAATAATTGATGGCTCTTTAAAAAAGAAAATGTAATTTTATTTAGTTGTCAATAATAATTACATGATTTGGAACAGAGGCTATGACATTTTACCAATAAAGAAAAGTAAGTCTAGCTTATTGTTTTTAACTTTTATAAAAACTACATTCACTAGAAAAATACAGTGCAAGCATTATTTGTTTGTTTTCCAATATCTAGACTCAAATTTTACAGAATTTATATAAAAATTTAATATTCTACAGATTATAATGTAAATATTATCAATTTTGATAGCTGCCACTTGACATAAGAAGTGAAAAGAAGACATCAATAGAGTTATAAGCATCTTCAAAAAATTAAAGGGGCTTATTCTAACATACATGAAAGACATGTATAATTATTGGTGCAAAAAAAGAAAAAATATTTCATTTAGAGAAAGATTTTACAATATCAATTAATATTGAAAAGTTGGATATTTTTTGTTGATGTGGGGGTCCCCTATGCATTCTTGCATCTTTAGAAGCATTAGAGTTTCTACCTATTTATGACAGTAGGATCCATTTTCCTAAGTCCTAGTGACCAAAAATTTTCCATTTATTGTCAAATTACCCCTAAAGACAAAAATATCAATCATTTGGGACCACAAATTTAAAGGCATGTAATTTGTCTATATGATAGCTAAAATGATTGTCAAAAGTGAATAAGGAGGTTTCAGTTCAGTTTTTGCAGATGGAACAGAATACCACAGTCCAGTAATTTATTTTAAAAAAAGAAATTTATTTCTCACAGTCTGTGAACTGGCAAGTCCAATACAAAGGTGCCAACAGCTGGTACTTTCTGCTGCATTGTAATATGGCAGATGACATCACTTGTCAAGAGAGCAAGTGGGTAAGACAGGGTAGGAGCAAGAGAACAGAGACAAGTGCAAACTGGCATTCATAGCAAAGTCACAGTCACCGTAATGACATTAATTCATTCATGAGGATGACATCTAATCATCTCTTCTTAAAGGTGTCCTGTACCTTCACAGTGGCAATTAAATTTCAACATGAGTTTTGGAAGGGATATCAAAACCATAGCAGGCAGGGAAGAATGAAATGGCATAAATAAGCTAAATCTTCCCCTTTCAATTCATCATATTAATGCATAATATTCTAAGTTAATAAGTAAAATATAAAGCTAAAAGCAATATGTAAGCTAAAAATTAAGAGTAATAAGGATTAATGTTAATTTTGTCAATTCAGGGCAGAACGCTTATTTAAAATTGGTTAAAGAAAAACAATATTAGAAACTTTCTGGAAATAGCATAAATGACTCTAACTCTCTTTAAATAACTTTCTGAAAGTGCCTTATTTTCACTTTATGGGAACTTTTTAAATTAAAGAACAATATGGATTTTGTATCAAATATTTAAATTATCATCACATAATATTTTCTGAAGTTACTTGATTTCTTTAAAACAGTACAATATTAAGCTTACATAATGTAAAAATTCTTTTCGACAGTGTATTTAAATTTCCTCTTTCATTATGCAATTAAAGAACTGAAAAGTATCATATATATGTATGTAAGTATGTATATATGTGTGTGTGTATACACACACACACACACACACACACACACACATACACCATACCATAAACCCATATTAAATTAGGTTTATTATGGCAGGTGCAAAAGAAAAGGACCATACAGGATGAAGTGACTGACAACTGAAGAATTTCTTGTCCCATTGTGAAGATTTTATAATCAGCATAATTCTGAAGATTAGAGTTCTGGGAGCAGGAAGTCTGGATTAAGGGGTGAGCATCTGATGAGGGCCTACCTGCCAAGTCCCCCTGTAGCAAAAGCAGGAGTTCAAAAGGGAGAATCGTGTCCTCAGGAATTGTTGTGGCTCAAGGACCGGAGATTGGTGAGCTAAGGAACTCTGCAGGGAGCTTAGTTAACAGGAGCCTTGAGCTCATGAAAGAGGTGTCCTCAGGAATTCACTGGCTCTGAGAAGCCCCACCTCATAATACTTCATGTTGGCAACATCTGAAACTTGGCAGAGACATATTCAAACCACAGCATCACCCAACAGAAAGTCCTGGATCAGGTCATCAAAGTCTATCAAGATTCCTAATTCAACTCTTGTCCCTCTGAAGATGAAATGTTGAAGTAAGAAAATTCTAAGAATTCTTCTGAAAACTACCTAAAAGTGAAAGTTAGTTTTTTTCAAGGAAATCACATTTCTCCTCTCAAGTTTCTCTAAAATCATGAACCATATAGACCCACATACTAAGTTGAGTGTTGCCTAAATCTAGGGAATGTCTCCAAATGAAATGCAGTTCACATTTTTAAAAAGGCATGTAAACAGTGGGGAAGTGAGAGTTGGGTGTTGAAATTAAACCATGAATGTCTGCTCCCCATTCTCTTAGTAAGTGTGGGTAGTGCTTGATCCTGGAATTGTACATTGCCACCAAGGGGAAACAAGCATTTCTTAGAAAAAGCAGTCAGTCATGCTCACAGTTCAAAGCAAAAAGACTACCTAAACAGTGTACTTTAAGCAAGAGAGCAGACTAAAATAAGCAGCATGTCAAGCGTGTGGACATGTTTAAATAGTAATTAAAATACTTAAAAGAAAAGGAAGAAGGAAGCTAGTCAACATGAAAACCTAACTCAAGATAAGGAAGTTTGTGTGATGTTTTTACACAGGTAACCAAGCAGCAGTCATGCTTCAAGTCTGGTTGAAATCTCATTCAAGCCAGAAGGATAAAATTAATGATTATTATTAATACAATACTTAAAACCATTTCTGGAAATTCTGGATACTGCTCCTGGGAAAGAAAAGTGAAAACAAATTGTACAGATATTAATTAGGAGCAAAATATAAATATTTCTGAATGACTTGTTTCTGTAGTCAATTTAAACTGTGCAATAAGTCAATACAAATATTCAGAAATGGTTAATACCAAAATATCTACACCAAAATTAGTAAGATTCTTATCTTTTTAAATGTTGGTGGGTGAATCTCCCTGGGTCTCTTGCATTTATGCTCATCTTGAATTTCTTTTTCAAAGATATTTGTATAGTAAACAGTTTTGGAATGTTGATAGGGTCTCCTTCTAGAAGACAGGTTATATTTGTTTACTGTTCAAGAAAATGTCTTCCTCTAACCAGTTATAGAAGATGGGGGATTTCCTAACCATGGACTTTGAAATGCAAACCCTTTTTGCATGCTCCCTGTCTACTTGAGCCTCTCCACTTCACCCTGTTGGGACTTGGTATAAGACACCTGGCAATCATGGAGCTCGGGCTGCTTTTAGGAATAAAGTCCATTTCTCTGTCCAAGGACTGTGGAGTCTTCCACCAACATCCATGAGACTGTAGCAAACTAATTTCTTACCTAGCAAGTAAGGTAAGTTTTCAGAATTTTCACAGTTCTTGACATAAAATAGTTACTTAAAAGATACAGTAAGCCTGGTGAGGTGGCTCAAGCTTGTAATTCCAGATGCTGGGGAGGCTAAGGCAGGAGGATCACAAATCCAAAACCAGTCTCAGCAGAAGGGAGGCACTAAGCAACTTAGTGAGACCCTGTCTCTAAATAAAATAGGGGTGGGGATGTTGTTTCAGTGGTCGAGTGCCCCCAAGTTCAATTCTTGGTAACCCGCTCCAAAAAAAAAGATACAGTAAATGAAACACAATTTTGAATGGAGATAAACTGCAGTATAGAGTATATGGAAATGTAATAGGTCATATAGGATGCATTTACATACTATGAGATAATTAAATTATTTAGTGAATGATGTGCTGGCACTGCTGAGCAGTAGGAATCAATCTAATCTGTTATTCCCAAACAGATATAATAAATTACACATGATCTATATGATTATATAAAACTAGAAAACATTTTATAGCAAAAAAAAAGACAAAAACAGATCATAAACAAGTTTAGAATACACACACACACATACACACACGTGTGTATATATATATGTATATTATATATATATGTAAAACAATTTGAGAAAGTAGGGTCATTAACAGGTCAATAAAGATAAATACTCAGGTTTTAAAAATCATAGGACAAGAATGTTATACACAATACATAAATTAATGTATATAAATATACACACACATAAAAACAACATATATGAAAGGGTACACACAACTGGATTTCAAACAGAAATAAAGCACTTCATTCAAAACTATGGTCATGTGTAAAGAAACAATCAAGAGATCAAGTCACCCAGACACGGCAACAATGGGAGACCTCCCCCACTTCTATGCCTGGAACACTGAAGGAATAACATGGTGCTTCTAGAGCCAGTGAAGGCTCAACCCAAGAGATGTCAACAAGGGTCGCAATCCATGTCAAGAGTTCTAGAAGCCAGTTTGCTGCAGACAGGTAAGGGCAGTGAAAATATCTGGGGGAAAGGGGAAGTGGCAAACAATGAGTAGCTAGAACTCTACTATTCAAAAGCATTCAAGCAAAACAAAGCAAATTATCACTTATCCTTTACCAGTAATTCTGTGTCCCCACATCTGTACAGAAATATATACTTAACTCTATAGGCCTGAAAGGCATTCCAAACATTTACATAAAAATATAGAGTATTTTTATTTCTTTAACTGGTTAGATAATATTTACCATATGAGTAAATTATACACAATATTGTACACAATATTATACATAATATTTCTTTATATTCATTTATCTTTTATCTTTATATGTCTTTATATGTCTTTTACATTTATATCTTTCCATGTATATTTATATATCTTTACATATGTATCTTTTTATTTATCCTCATATTATTTATAAATATATCTTTATATTGATTATTCCTAGTGATTTTTTACATGTATGTGCATGCTTATTTAGTGTAATTTGAGAATCTGGGTTTTTCACAAGTGAACTGATTTTATTTTAAAAACAAAAAAATGCAAAACTAGTTGTTTCAAGAGAAAGAACTGAATAAAGCAATATTTCAAAATGCTTTAATCTCAGATATAATACTAAATCCTCTCATATGAATACTTGTAATACTAAAATATTCCTAAATCTGGCTTTTTTATGCTTTCTTTTAAGACATTTATTTTCATACATGTACAATTTGATTTTGCTATATGGCTATAAAATTTCAAGTTTTTTAGTTTCACTTCTAAGAGTTTTTTATCTCTGTGACTTACCTCTCATCCCGAGCATGACACTAATAGCTATGTAAATTTACAGTTTATTTGAGATGGTAAGAAGATTCTTAAGGTTTAAAATTCTTCCTGATGTTCTCTCTTATAAATTTTTATCTAATTTTATCTTTTTAAAAAATGTTTAACTTCACCAGATCAAGTACTATTATATCTGTGGATAAAAGATGCTGAGGATTACCTTCTCTTTAAAAGAAAAAAGTCTAGCTATTCATTGAAAGTGGCCAACTTTCTACTTTAGAATTTTTCTCTCCATTAATATTAATAAACCACAAGAATAACTTCTTAGAAATTTCAAATATGATATGAAACATGGTATCTCCACCATGCAGAGTGAAGCAGAGCTCTAGGCAACTTGGGTAATCTTGAGCATGTCATATTTCATTTTATATGGAAGGCAGAAGGGTTCTGAAATATGTAATCTTTGTTTCTAAAGGGATACCATTCATTATTTAATCTGCCTTATGTGTTTTGCATTTTATTTTTCTTGACTTATGTCAGGGAGTTTTATATCATAACATTCCAAATATAAAAACTGTTACAATTTAGGTATAGTCTGCTGACTGATGTTAAGTAGTTGCTAGCTATGAGCAGGGGGTATGGAGAGGTTTACAAAGGGAGATAACCTTCAGGGAGGCCACCAAACATTAACATCAAAGCCAGTCTACAAGTCATAGGTTCTGCAAATCACAAGCAACTTTGTGAATTCAGATAAATATCTGGAAAATGGGAATTGGTAAGTCAGACATTCCCCAGTCTAGTTTATTATAACCCTTAAGGATCTCTTTTGACCAGGTCATTCAGACTCTCATAAAGAAAATTTCCTGAAGGATATACAAAAACGAAATTTTAAAGGTAGTATACTAATTATCAATCCCAAAGAGGGATATGAGAAAATAAGTCAAGAACCCAGACTCTGAAAGGGCTACACAGTTGTCTCTGGAAAGTCTTGGCTCAGTGCCTATCATGTGCATCCTTATCTTCTCTATCTGTAATAAATTCCTCCTTGCTATTATTCTGTGTGACTCACTTGAAATCCTTTCTGCAGGATTGCAAGGACCGGTCACCGCACACTGATGCAGTCACTTTGTCTCCACAGAACCAGCTCTACAATAGCTGGTACTGTCCAAGTGCCAGGACTGGACCTTTCCTTCCTACAATACCACTGTCTCTAACTTTCAAGGTCTCTCTGACCCTCAGTCCTTTTGTTTTAGGGTTAGTTAAGAGTCTTATTGGTATTTTTTTCTGTGAATAATTCTGCATGATTCAGTGGAATTTCTTGTTTTTCTTGCACCCTGAGCAAAAAGAGGAAGAAGGAATGGCCTCTTCATCTAAGAAGTATATTGCTCAGGCTTCCCATCTGCTGCCCCAACTTCAACTGGCCTCTTTGATCTGACCGCAGGTGCTCAGTAGCAGTCTTTGCATATTCTCTCTTTGTCTGTTCTTTGTGGTCTGAGGTCCAGATGTTATCTGTCTTCCAACTTATCTACCTCCATGCCACATCCACAGTTTGGGGTTTTTTTGTTTTTCCTTTTTTTTTTTTTTTTTTTTAACTTATATCTTTTTACTTTTTTAGTGATGAATAAACTATGTCCTACTTTTTACAGGTTTTCTCTATGTTCAATAAACCATTTTTACATAAAGTTAAATATTCATAATATTCAATTCCTATCAGCTATCAATTCTACTTAGCCTCTTTGGCACCACAGGTTTTTGACTATTTTTGAACATGAAGAAATTTGTTGTTTATCTACAATATCCAAAGCCATATTTAAGATATCCATCAGTGTTACTGTTTAAACAGAACTCACTCTGCTTTAATGACATATGAATGTGCTGTATATATATAATGAACACAACTTTTTTCTAACCTTTATACTTTCTAGTTTGATTAAACCAAAACTTTTTCACTTAGAATTTTGATACTGAGCTTTCAGTCAATGGACAGACCTAATTTTGTAAATGCAGCATGAATTTTATAGAGCTGAAAATTCAGTACACCTTCTCCTGCAGCTGGAATTGCCCTGATGCACATAGAGTATTGCAGTGATCAGCTCTTGAAGGCAAATGCAGCCAGCTGTGCAGACTTCCTGAATAAGAACTGAACTAAGAATCCAGGTAGGTACGCTTGAAAAACTTTTCCAATCTGCTGTCTTTGTGCAAGTAGGGACCTCTTTTACCATAGCGACAGAATGTTTTACTTCATGCTTTTACATCTAAAATGCTGGTCTTTCCTTATCATTCAATGGATTTTTTTCTCCTGATATTTGTTCTGCTGGATTTCTTTTTCACTTTCTTCAATTGGGACATTTCAGTCCTCTGATAGATTTGGTTTGGAGAAAATAGTAGAATAATGACTGTGACATGAGAGAAGATGAACTAATATTACAGATTTAAGAAAAAGGCAAAAATACATTAAACTGAGAAAATCATTTCGGTGCTAAATGAATACAAACTTTTATAAAGGAATAGTGATAAATTATTATAGTTCAAAATGATATCTAAGTTCCCATAAAACTTATCTAATATTTTCTTATTGATAAGGCCCCTTAATGATTAATTCTGAGCATTACCTAGTTATTTAAACTGATATCTTCTGAACAGAGGTGCATGGCTCAAATAATTGGGAGATGAATTAAAACATTCCTTCACTGGACAGAATTACACTTAATTTATGAATTCAATTTCCATAGGAGAGTCACCTTTGATGAGTTACCTGAACTTTGCAGTATTATACATCTCAGTCTATGAACCTGCAACATTGTGAAAGTAGTCAATCTACCATGACAAATACTTAAAGTAGGTTTCTAATTAGTTTTACTGATTGAAATTAACATTTCAGAAAAAAGTCCCATGGTAATAGTGTGATTTTTTTCCTGTACTCTGACACATGGTTGCTCATGCTGAGTTAGTCTTAACTATTTAAAAAGCAAGTTTATTTAATGAACTCATATTTATTGTTTTATTAAGTTATTTCATACTAGTAAACAATAATAATTTAATGAGGCTGAATGTGTTGTTTCCACTGTGAATTATATTTTGAAGGCAGAGGTGGAGGTAAGAGAGTTTTGTTCTACTTCTCATGATGGAACAACCTCAGAAAATACTGAAGCATCACTCCATTATCTGGATTAAAATTTAAATATCTTTTGAATTCACTTCCAGTTGCAAAAATCCCTCCCATTAATTATCTTATTATTTTGTTCAATCCCTTCTGTCATCAGGTTAGACAAGAAGACACAAGATTTGAATGGAATTGGAGAATATCATGCTAAGTGAAATAAGCCAATCCCAAAAAACCAAAGGCTGAATGTTTTCCCTAACAAGTGGATACTGATATATAATGGGGGTGGGGGAGTGGGGAGTGAAAGAAGAATGGAGGAACTTTAAATTATGTAGAAGGATATGAGGGGGGGTATGAAATATCGTGGAACAAGACAGACATCATTACCCTATGTATAAGTATTATTACACAAATGGTATGAATCTACATCATGTACAACCATAGAAATGAAATGATCTACCCCATTTGTGTACAATGAATCAAAACATAGTCTGTAAAAATTAAAAAAAAAATTTTAAATGAGTTGTACTTTTTCAACTAACCAAAGTTTCCATGAGAGCTAGCACTTAATTTACTGGGAAAAAATGCACAGTTTCAGAGAACATTCTTCACATACCTAAGTTTTTCTGTTTAATATCATGCTCTTTGTCATTTTATTTTTTAATTTACTAAGCAATTAAAAATAATTTTATTCCAAATCCCACCAAGAAGACACCACTGTATATATTTAAGTATATTTCATTAAAAATGTTTCCATTTAATATATCCAAATACTTACTTAGTACATTTATACTGACCCAAGTACATATGCCTATTTCTATCACCAAAAAACTGAGGGAGCTTTCTGACAGTTTCTTCTCTACCCTGACCTTGAAACAGCCTTTCTTCAGACTCTCAGTTGTGTTAAAGAGGACTCATTCTAACTATGAGATACACAAATTAAGCTATTAAAATACCCACTTGGCTCCTGACATAAAATAGATTCTAAAATGGAGCTCATGGAATGGTGTTTTCCAAAGAAATTAGTAAAACATAATTGTGTGCTTTTCATTTTATTCCCTGTGTTTTGTTGCAGGAGTTTGAAGATTTTTACTTGGACATTTCTTCATGGGGAGCTATTTCTATATTACCCCTCATATTCTAAAACCTTCAGTTTAAATATTAACTTTATCATCATTCTACTACAGAGGAAATAGAATGGCTTTTAAATTACTTTTCATTTTAAGAGAATTGTAAATTTGCAAGCAGGTGTTTAAAAAAATGTAGTAATGTAATACAGAGAAATTCTATGTACCCTTTATCCTGTTTACTTGAAATGTAAGATCTCACAGAAAAATAACAACAGATCACAATCAAGATATTTACATTTGATAATGTCACCAAAGGTTCATCTCTGTTCCTGTTTATAGTTACACCAAAAATCTCTTTATTTTCTCTTTGCCTTCCATTCACTAAGGATATCTTTATTTCTCTTCATTTCTGAAAGATAGTTACAATGGACGTAAAATTCATGATTGACATTTGTCTTCCTTCTCCTCCTCTTCCTTCCCCACCCCTCCCCCTCCCCTTCTTGCACCCTCCTCCTCCTCCTCCTCCTCCTTCTTCTTCTTCTCCTTCTCTCTCTCTCTATTTCTCTCTCTCTCTCTGAAAAATGTTGGGGCACTTCCTCTGGCCTCCATTGTATCACATAAGAAATCTACTCTCATTTGATTTTCTGTTCCCTATTAGTAATTTATTTCTCTGTGTGACTGCTTTAAAATTTTTTCTTTGTCTTTACTATTTGGAATTTCAGTGATACATATTACCATGGATTACCTTGATTTTATGTATTTGGGATTTACTTATCTTTTGGAAATATAGTTTCCAAATTTGGGAAGTTTTCAGTCATATTTTTTCAGTCCCATTCTTTGTCTTATTCTGAGACGTCAGTCTTCTGAAAGTATTGCTTCACAGATCTCTAACACTATTTTTTTCAGTCTATTTTCTGTTTTTCATAAATTCTGTTCCTCTATACCAAAGTTTACTAATTTCATCCTCTTATCATATCCTTTGTACTATTTAGCATATTCAGTGATTTTGATTTCTGCTATTGTTTATTTCAGCTCTACAGTTCCATATCGTTACTTTTTATTACCTCTCTGTTTTTTTTCTATTTTTTATTTGTCTTAATATAATTCATAATTGATTAGTAAATCAATTTTATAACAGAAGTTTGAAAATTCATGTCAGGTAATTCCAAAATCTTCTCTTTTGGTGTCTTCTCTCATCCTATTATGGTTGTTCTGGTTTTTGGTATGATGAGTGACTTTGATAGTAGCCTAAGTATTTAGAATATTATTTTATGAGACTCAAGGTCTTAATCTTCTTTCATTTTAGCACTTTATCTTCCTGTTGAGCTGTAGTAGGAAGGCAAGGTAGGTGAATATGTACTTCATACTCCCTGGACCAAAGAAAAGTGGACTAAAGATTCACACTGTCTCACTGAAGATAAGCAGAAGAGAAGCTCAGTCACTTCTTAGTGACAGCTTCCCAAAGAAAATGAGTACCAACATGTACCACCTTGCTGACTCTAAGAAAAGTCATGTGTTTCCTTTTAAAACCAAGTGATACTAGAGAAGGGGAAAGTACTGAACTAGCTTACATGATTTTATTGCTACAGAGTTGAAGGCAGAAGGTGTGCTCCCAGCTGGGCCCTGGTGACACCAAGGAAATCTACTGTTAACTATCTCACCTCAAAATACTTCATTCTCTGCCTTTGATGGAAGTGGGAAGCTCAGCTCTTTGCTGGCCTCCTCTGACACCAGGAAAGGAAAACAGTGTCTTCTACTCCCCAGATTGTATCACTTCATTCTTTTTTGTTGATGCCAGATGGGGGTACAAGTTCAGGTTACATTTCAGCCTTTCTGATTCCTAGATGGAATTGTGAAGCCTAAAGAGACTTGGACCAACCCCACAGGTGGTAGACATTGTGTTTTGCCTACATCACTAATATTGTGTCAATGTACTTCTTCCTCTGAATATGTTTCATTACTGTTTTAAATACACTTAGGTCTCTGTTGAAGTCAGACATAATATTAATTCATAATCTCTGGGGTAAGAAAAACCAAGGGAAGTTTTTATCTTATATTGACAATGACAATGTCACAGCAAAATTTTTTAAATCATGCATTTACCAAATTTCATAAATCAAACCTTATTAATGTTCACCAATTTCTTCCTATATTTATATAAAATAAGCTGCTCCATTTTCCTTGATGGTAACTTTCAGTCTTGTTCTTGTTTCAAAGTATGTCTTACTTCCTCATATAAATGTCTGTTTTGGAAAAATCTTTCATATACTTGTGGAAAAAAATTAATAATTCTCTTCCAATACCCATTTTCCCTCTATACTATATAGTTATAAGACATTAATGTTAAGTACACGTCTACCAAAAATAAGCCTGTATTATGTAGCATCCTCTGAAGGTAGGCCTCCAGTGTGATTAATAATTGGTCAAAGAGAGCGGAGTGTAGATGTTCAGAGACGGGTCTGCTGAGGGTGAGGATGAACGATACCTACCCTACCTAACCTTACCCAGAGCGCTTACTCAGGCATCGGAGACGGAGCTCTGAAGGCATGGAACTAATTTTATTTAGGGTTGCACAGGACATATGTAGACACATTATCCAATAAGGTTAACACGCTTGTTAAAGTATAACAGAGTCAGCCTGTAGGTGAACTATACGTCGAGGGTCCAGGTAGTGTAAACAAACCAAGCATGCCTAAGCAATTCTGCCCAGCAACAGGTCTGAGACCAAGGTCTGGGGGAATGGCAAGCTCCTGCACACAGCATGAGGTAAGGCAGCGCGGGCGAGCTCACATCACAGCTTTCTGTGATGCATGTCAGAACGAGGCCTCCCCTCAGCTCTTAGCTCAGCCTCAACAGCTGCAAAGACCTTCATTCCATGGCGAGTCTTTACCATGACCTCAGTTTCTCTGTTCAGACTGTTTGGCTTACTTAGACCATTGTGTCAGTGACTGCTGTCAGATAAGCTTGAGGAATGTTCCCTACATGGATAAAACAGTTGTATGCAATATCTGATTCACATATTTATAATAAAGGACATGATTTCCCCAATTCCTCTTCTTTCCTTTCCACAGGTAACCATGTGGATTTGAGGTGATTCATCTTCAAGCAGGTGGATGAAGGAGCGCCATAAGGATGAGAAAGCAAAGGTATTTTTTTTGTAGAGTACAACTACAGTGACAGCCTTGAGTTTTGTATGAGATAGAAATGAACTTAATTAAGCTATTGTGCTTTTAGAATCCTCACAACAACCACAATCATGTCCTACCTAACCCAGTCCTCACCTATTTATGGAAGGAAACTTTCAGTTTGTTGTTCTAAATGAAACCCAATTCAGGAAGAGGGAATGTGATACTTCTGTCTAGTGGCATTAAAGATTAATTATGTAAAGGTGGAAATAAAATTAAGAATTGAAAAAAAGGACTTTGAGAGACTGAGGAAAGAGAAAATATGGAGAATTTGCATTTTAAATTTGAACTAGTATCTAAAATTAGAATAAAACTTTGAGAAAATGAATTACAACAAATTAAATTTGCAGTTTATCCTTAAATTTAAAAATATTCACTTTCAATCTCTGGTGGTTAATATCTTAGTCTACCACCAAACATTTTTATATTAAATGAGACATTAAGAATGATCTACTCTGTTGGACTACAAGAATCCAAAAAGAGTCTGATGGATATCCAAAGTCATATGACAACATGAAGAATAAAAATTCATGGTGGTTGAACTGGATTTTATTTCACCTCTGATGTTTAAAGTGCATATATTGGGGGCAGGAATGGAGGAAGGAAGGACTGTATAGAGTGAAAAGAGGGGTGGGAGAGGTGGGGGAAGGGAAAAAAATAACAGAATGAATCAAACAACATTACCCTATATAAATTTATGATTACACAAATGGTATGCCTTACTCCATGTACAGAGAAAAACATGTATCCCATTCATTTACAATAAAAATAAATAAATAAATAAATAAAGTGCATATATTTAAGCACTTGGGTATAAACCAAGGAGTGGGATAGCTGGGTCAAAAGGTGGGTCCATTCCAAGGTTTCTGAGGAATCTCCACACTGCTTTCCAGAGTGGCTGCACCAATTTGCAACTCCACCAGCAATGTAAGAATGTGCCTTTTCCCCACATCCACACCAACACTTATTATTGCTTGTGTTCTTGATAATAGTCATTCTAATTAGAGTTAGATGAAATCTTAGGGTGGTTTTAGTTTGCATTTCTATAATTACTAGGGATGATGAGCACTTTTTCAAATATTTGTTGACTACCTGTATATCTTCTGTGAAGTGTCTGCCCATTTCCTTAACCCATTTATTAATTGGGTTCTTTGTATTTTGGGTGTAAAGTTTTTTAAGTTCTTTATAAACTTTGGAGTTGAGTGCTCTGTCTGAAGTGTGTGTGGAAAAGATTTTCTCCCACTCTGTAGGCTCACTTTTCACATTATTGATTGTTTCCTGTGCTGAGAGAAAGCTTTTAAGTTTGAGTCTATCACATTTAATGATTCTTGCATTTATTTCTTGCACTATGGAGGTCTTGTTAAGGAAGTCTGGTCCTAAGCAAATGTGATGGAAATTTGGGTCTACTTTTTCTTCTATTTGGTGAAGGATCCTAGGTCCTTGATCCTTGATTTTGAGTTGAGTTTTATAAAGGGTGAGTGATAGGGGTTTAATTTAATTTTACTGCAAATGGATTTCTAGTTTTGCTAGCACCATTTGTTGAAGAGGCTATCTTTTCTCCATTGTATGTTTTTGGCACATTTGTCTACAGTGATGCAGCCACATCAATGTTCATACATAACTGCTCAATTCACAATAGCTAAATTTTGGAACCAACCTAGATGCCCTTCAATTGATGAATGGATAAAGAAACTGTGGTATATATACACAATGGAATATTATTTGATCATAGAGAAGAATAAAATTATGGCATTTGCTGGTAAATGGATGAAGTTGGAAATTATGCTGAGTGAAATAGGCCAAACCCAAAAAACCAAAGGCAGAATGTTTTCTCTGATAAGTGCATGACAATATATAATGAAAGGAGCTGGTGGGGGGAAGAGAAGATTAAAGGAACTTTGGGTGGTGTAGAGGAAAATGGGGTGGGAGGGGGTGGGGGACAGAAAGATAGTAGAATGAAACAAACAGTATTACCCTATGTATATTTATGATTATACCAATGGTGTGAATCTACATTGTGTACAACCATAGAAATGAAAAGTTGTACCCCATTTGTGTACAATGGATCAAAATGCAGCCTGTAAAAATAAAAAAAAGATTTTAATAAAAAAATAAAGTGCATATATTTTGCCATGTTAACAGAGTTTATTGACAATGACTACTATAAATTAAACTATCTTCATTTCCAGTAAGCATATGAATATATGTGTTAATTTAATTAATGTACTTGTAAAGTTCTACCTATTAAATAGTTAGTTCTAGCTTAGATAATGCAAATACAAAGATAGATATGGATTTGGTCTTTTTTTTTCATTTTCCTCATGAGGAAATTTAAAAACCTAAAGTATTATGGTAATTAAGATAGTGTGTTATTTCTTTACTTTTGTACTAATTTAATGAAACAATGATAATTGCCTACTATTTTGCAAATTATAAGGTTCTTTTAGATGGATCATGCCATACACTTAAGTCATTGTCTGTAAAATCCTAGGATCTAAGTAGGAACCTCATTGTCTAAAGAGGAAGAAATGAAGTGGGAGCAATGTTAGGAATCTCCAAAATTCAGCCTACTGTCTTTTTATATGGCCCACATGTTAAATATTTGTTATATATCTACAATTTAATGGATTGTAAATTTCAAAAATATTTCATGACAAATTAAATTTTTCCAATCTTCATATTTCAGTGTCCATACATGAATTTTAATGGAATATAGCCACTGTTTTAGTCAGCTTTGTTTGTTGTTGTGACTACAAGACCTGAAAAGAATAGTTTTAGAGAAGAAAAATTTATTCAGGGTCTCACGGTTCTAGAGTTCTCAGTTCATAGATAGCTGGCTCCATTCCTTGGGGCTCAAGGTGAGGCAGAACATCACTGCCAAAGAGTGTGGTGGAAGAAGGCAGTTTACATGATGATCAGGAAACAGAGCAGAGACTCCACTTGCCAGATAAAAAATATATACCCCAAAGGCATGCCCCCAATGATCCACCTCCTCCAGCCACACCCTACCTACCTTCAGTTACCACTCAGTTAATCCTGTCAGGGGATTAATTCACTGACTGGGTTAAGGTTCTCATTACCCATTCATTTCACCTCTGAATGTTCTTGCATTGCCTCACACAAGAGTTTTTGGGGGACACCTAATATCTAAACTGTGACAGCCACACTCCTTAATTTATGTCTATGACTATTTTTATGAACATGTATACACTTCACATATTAATGGGATTCACTGGGATATTTCCATACATGCATGATGCATTGATCATGTATACTCATGTATATGCAACCGCCCTTTCCCCTTCCTGTCCCTAGTAATCTCTGTTCCACTTTCACGTTGGCTTTTTTTTTTTCCTTTCAATTTCCACATGTGAGAGCAAATGTGTGATACTGTTTTTATGTGTTTGACTTATTTCCTTAGCATGATGCAATCCAGTTTCATCTATTCATTCTTCTCCATGATTAATACTACTCCATTGTGTATACACACCATATTTTCTGTATTCATTCATCTGTTGATGATCTAGGCTGATTTTGTATTTTAGCTCTTGTGAACAGTGTACGGTTTCTTTCCCTCTACAATAGTGAACTTGAGTTGCTGTGATAGAGACCAACGTGATCTGTAAAGGCTACAATATTTACTATGTGATCCTTTTAGAAAAATTGAGTAGACCCCTGATCCGGATAGTCTCTATAAAGTATGATTTGTATCCTAAACTTTTATAAAATAATTTAAAACTGTGTTCTTTAGCTAGTTGGCTTTTAAAAATTTATCGTAATTATTTCTACATCACCTTATTTCTAAATCACCTTATTTGTTTCTAAGTCAAGCATGATTGACAAACTAGAAGCTGTTCATATTTAGTATATACAATTTGATGAATTTGGAAATAAATATACGCTGATAAAACTATTGTAGTAATCTATGATATACACCTTTCCATTCCTTCCAACAATTTCCTCCCACCCTTTATTTATTATTTCTATTTTTTTGTGTGTGATAGCAACACTTAAGATCTGCCGCCTTTTTTTTTAAGACTGTTTTAAAATACACTTTATTTTTAATCGACATAGTAATCACACATATTTATCAGGTATTGTGTGCTGTTTTAATACTTGTATATGGTGTATGATGATTAGATCAATGTAATTGGCATATTTAGCACATTAGACATATTATTTCTTTGTGGTAAGAGCATTCAAAGTTCTCTGTACTGACTATTTTGAAATACTCATTTGTGGTTTGACCGTCATTATCCTATGGAGCTGTAGAACATTGGCAGTTACTCTTACTACCCAGCTACATCCTTGTGCCCATTAACCTTCTGAAGAAAACTTTTAAGTATTCAATACAGTTCGCACTATGGTACGTAGATCTAGGACCTGCTCATCTTGTGTAACTGAAACTTTGAACCTTTTGACTATTACCTCTCCCTTTCCCCGACTCTCTCCGCATTTTGGCAACCACTATTCTTCTCTCTCTGCTTCTATGCATTTGACTAATTTAGACATCACATAAGTGGTATTATGTAATGCAGACGCCATTCCTGGCCAGCAAATAAAACCTGGCTTGGGTGAGCTATTAGACACCGAAATCTGACTTCAGGAACTGACAATTATGAAATATTATTCCAGATTGCCTGGAGTATGTGGTTTCCCTGCAGATTGGTTCACCGCCAGAATTTGCAGGCCTTAGATGTGCCAATGACCCGCTAGAGCCAAATGACTTACTTAGCTCTACCCCATCCTTTTTCTGACAGAAGCAGCTCCTACTTGTCCCGCTTTGATCTATACCACTATACATAAAGTAAATGTGGGCTCCTCCGTTTTGTTAGAGCCAGACCCTTATGAATGGCTCAACCCGTCATGCCCTCTGATTCAAAAGATAATTGTCTCCTGTCTTTCTTGATGATGAATGGATTTCTTAGCGATTAGTTCACAGCCAGTCCAGCCCTCTGACAGGAACCCTTTTCCTCCCCCACGGGGAACACGCAGCGATAATGTAATATTAATCTTTGTCTGGTTTGCAGTTTATTGTTTTTTAAGACAACTTGAAAAATGCTGTAGTATATTCTTGGATTTCACATGAACCTTGTGATATCAATATAATTCCAATTTCGTCTACAAGAAAACACGTTGAGTGACATACCAAATGCCTGTAACTAGTGATAGGACAGACTTAGAAATTAGCTAAATGCCCCATCAGAACCATCCAATATAAGTGAATATAAGACATCTTCTTATTTTATGATCTGATTATGATCTGATTGTGTTGACCATAATGTGAAAGAATAGGTCTCTCGCAGAAACATTTTACTGTGCAAATTAGTTTCTGCTTAAATAGGAGGAATTACAGGACAATAGAAATATTTCTCCTAAACATTAACCAGAACATGAAGTAACACCAGTTGGAGATTTTTAATTAATTATCATTCATTAAGTTTTAAATGATAAATGTTTCTGAATTTTTATTACTCCTATGTGCTCACATCTCAGAGTAAGTGGATCTAATCAAATTGTTTTTGTCAAACTTAAGCAAACTTTACTGAAAAAGTTTCAAGAAGAATGAGAGGAAAACTATCTGAAAATCTCAACGATGTATAGCATTTTCTGCCTAAGGAAAACTATCATTGCTTCTACTGATTGAAAAAGAGAGAGTAGAGAGAAGTCTCTTATATAGTAAATTATACCCTTCAATTATTTGTTTTGAGATAGATGAGACTATTATTTTTATTAACACTTCGCAGAGTTTCTCTAGCAGATGCCATTATAAAACAATGCAATTAGGAAAAAAGTAATTCACTATGCCAAAACTAAGCTAGCATTGTGATTCAATTTAACATTTTATAATTTATGCTTATCTGAAACAAGAAAAATATGTATCTATTAATGAAGTGCGTCAGACTTGAAAATGTAAATTATATTCCCATTCTAAATATCCAGTACTTAATAATTATTTTTTGAATGTCCTTGAAGTCAAGCATCTGGGTTAAGTATTGAACAAATTTATGTAAATCTCCAAGCCATAAAATAGCTATTTATTATCTTGATGAAAACTGTCCATTTAAGAAAAACTGCAAAGCTTAAACCAGCATATAATTAGTATGCCATGTTTTTCTTTTCCCTAATTTTTTATTTTGACCTTTTCTGGTATTTTAAAAGCATACAAAAATGAAGACAAGCTTATTGTTTAATCATTTTATGAACTTAGGTTACTCATTAAGCCATTCAACTTTGATAATTTTGGATGCTGTAGAAAATATCACTCTTCACTTGTTTCCTACAGAAATATATTACCACCAGAATTTTAGAAAATTAAAGTACATTAGACAATTCAGTTTCTGTTTACATCCAATATGGGGGGTTTATGAAAGAATAATATATATGTATATATACAGAATTTTAATGCATTTATATACACTGAAATAGAGATGAAACTGTCAAGCTGTTCTCATTGACTTCCTGGATGCAATCTTATTTTTTATAAAAATTATAGAAATTTGTTAAATTCCTATAGACAGTAATCAATTGCAATCATTGAAAGATAAATGTGAAAATGGGGAAACAGTTCTATCATATAACTAGATTTCACAAGGAATGTCCTTTGTAGAAAAAGAAGGCAGCTTCAGTGGAAAACTGTACAGTCTATAACACATCCCTTCAGCTATACCATATTCTGAGTTTCTGATAACTATTTTACAAATCTGTAAATTAGTAATATCTGATAGTGATGGAGACTAAACTCTTTTTCTATGGATAAACTATTTTCTATGTAAAATCTGTCCTTTCAGATAAAATTTCCATTGATTTATTTCTCTACTATAGAAGAATCGAATTCAGTCTCCATTGTCACATTTATTTTAATATTTCTGCTCCATAAATACATCTCTTTGAATTTTAGTTTGAAAATTTAAAATATTTGCCTGTTCCCTCTACATATGTTTGTTTGTGTGTCTGTTGTTTTAAAATCTCACTGACATTATCTTAAGTTTTAGAGGTCTTGCACTGTGATACCTAACAGATTTACCTACCAGACCCACTTCATCAGCAGAAATGTGCATCTCGTAAATAGTTCGAACCCAAATGAATCTTTTCCTTCGGTCCTGGAGGGGAATCCAAAGGTTCAAGAGAATTTGACTGACTCTAATTTTGCTTTTCCTTACTACTAATTTTGTATTTTATATTGAATTTTTAGTTTTAGATCTGGTGTGTTCAACTCTGACTATTGCAGTCAGCAGTAATTGATTTGATTTGATATGATCATTTGGTGGCCTCTGAAAATTAATTAATAGTTATGGGTGGGTATCTATACTCTGTTGAACAAAAAATGAGAGAGAATCTGTTTGTAAGAATTTCTCTGTTTCTTTGTCCATTTTGAGCTCTAATCTATTAGTAGTTTGTGCCCACCGAAGAGAATTATTTTTGACATTAGGACAAGTGAGTTTGATTTTGTTTTTACTTGATCCTTGGCAGAAAGTATAGTAAGTGGTAAGCTTCTCTGAGTATATCTGTTTATCTACCTATAATTCAACAAACTTCTGACTGTGTGAGTACATACATTTTATTAGGTAGTTTCCTAAGTCAAGAGAACAAGCAATGTGCTGTGGAGATGGCAGCAGTTGTAGAAGCACACCATTCCCAGGGCAGCTCCCGGCCCGACATCCAGGGTAGCCACATGGTGCTCATGGTACTAGATCTGGCAGCAGTGAGAACAGCATAGTATTTTATTTACTACATATCTTCTGTGGCATGATTTTGATCAAAACTTGATCTTTGATCCTTCTTTCATTATCAAAAGTCATTTATTTTCAAATCTTGCTTGTAATCCTCTCAGCTACAAGTAACATTTTTAAAATACATTCCTTTATGCTTTATTTGGCAGATTCAATTACCGTTTGTCAAAACTAAGACCCATAACCAATATGAATATTGTCACCAGAGAGAGCAGCAAAAATATTACAAATTATCAACAGGACAATGGTTAGAACTTAGCATATTTTGTGAGTTTGAGTTGAAAGCTGTGGAAATACAGATACTCTTAGGGATAGATTTGTGTGTGTGTGTATGACACATGGCATTACTGGCATTACCTCAAAAAAGTCTAATTCTATCATAAACCAGTTAATTTTTAAAACATTTCCTTGTCCTTAAGCTTTCAGCAATTTCTTCATGATCTATCTAGTTACAGTTTTTTTCTTCGTATTTATCCTACTTGAAATTCCTTTATCCAAACTCAGTTAAAATAACAGATAAAACTGTTGGTTATTTCCCTTCAGAAGACAGTTTTGACATTTCAAGAAACAATTTTATTATAAGAGTTCAAATAATTATTGTAAAACTGTAAATTCAGAAGTAAGGGCTATGAGGATGCCAGGCAGTCAGAGTGGTAAGCTACAGTGATGGATAGCAGATATTCGGCTGCCTGGTAATGAAGAATGTTTTCCATTTCTGGAGATGAATGCATCATAGGAATCTGGCAAAAAAAATTTGGAGATGGTGGAAGACCAGAAAAACTCCTAGCTCTGAGGTTAACAAGGTCAAATAACCACTTTCTCCACAATTCACACTCCATTGTTCTCCCCACCTCTCCACCCCTCACAAACCACCTCCGTCTTTTCACCTACTATAAAAAAAGTGAAGACTTGGGGCTGTGGATCAGGAGTTATTGACATAAAGGAGATGAGAGCAGAAAATTATGAAGTCACATTGGCACCTGTGACATAGCGTTTCCAAGAACAGTTCCAATGTCCAGTGTATATGTTGCTAAGGACATTATCCTCACAAAATGGTTCTAAAGACCTTACCTTTTGTTTGGTTGTTTTGGGCAGGGGTAGTGTCCTCTGGTCTTTGGCTTCCTCTTCTATTGTGGAAACTCCACCCTATGAGCATGCTGTGATAAGGGTGTTCATGGCTCCAGAAGTCTCAACCTGCAGCCCCTGAGTTAGAGTACCCACCTTGCAAGTGGGTTATATTAGAAAAGAGTGTGACCTCTGTGGCACTCACTTTGAAACTTCCCTCTGCAACACAGATCTGAAAGGAATAGGGAAGCCAGTGTGCTGCCCTTCCTGAGGAGATACCTCAGGCCTTGACTGGTGTGTTCACTGGCCTCCTCTTTTTAACTTTTTCTCCACTCTTTCTGGCACCTTGCTTACTTGTACATTATTTCATTCATTATAAATATGGTTAAGAATCAAACAGGCAGAGGCAAACTAAGGATCTGATGCAAGCAGAAGGGATGAATAGTTTAACATGGATACTTTTTGTCTAGTAGAGATTTATCAACTTTTTAGCCTCCTGATAACTATCAGATATCAAATTTTTAAATGTTTCCCTCCCTAGAAACAGACATTTTTCAATTCGCCATAAGCTTTCTGTCAACCTTTTGCTTTCTTCTATTGAGGAGTTTGCTCATCACAGACCCTACTTCAGAAGTTTTAACTGGTAACTTTTGATATATCTAGTAATAAAATGTTCATAATTTGCATTAATTAGCTTTTCTTTTAAATATATGTTATTGAAATGAGAGGAAAAGGGAGAATAATGTAGCCACAAGGGGATATTCTTGGTCAAATCCAAAGCATGAGCAACATCATTTCTAAACTCTAAATTTTAGGTTTTATGTCACATACATATTGTCAGTAAAATGCCCTGGTATAAATCTTACCTAATGTCTATTATGTAACATTGAAAGCTAATTCAAGAGCTTAATCTGGAAGAAAAGCTTATCAGAATACTGCAGCTTGTTCACCTCTTCCTATAAAGGGATTTAGGACTGTAATTATCATCCATTTAAGTTTCTCACGTAAGCCTTGATTCTCGGATCTGAGCTTTATTATATAACCTACTGAATCTCCTTAACCCATATTTATGACTCCTTTGGCTCTCATATTTGATTGATGCATAAATAAGATGAAATAGAGGGGTTTACTGAAATTTTAACATGTATTTTTCAAGATAAAATTAGCCCACACTTCGTTTTTTTTAATTAGTTAGAAGATGTGTAGACAAAGCACTACTGTTCTGGTTGTTTATGTGAGTTAAAAATTGAGGAGTTCAATAAAGAGTCCTCTCACTTCCCCTTGAGTTTTTTTTCTCATTCAGTATATTAATCCTGCATTGAAAGGTTGTTATTTATGTACTTACATCATTTAGTGTGGGCCCTGCATACTCTCCTTAAACTGTGTCCTGTTACTTTCTCTTAGTCTATTCACACTTGTGCTCTTGTGGTATCATGTCTTAACCTTGGTCCTGTGTCCTTTTCTTAGATTTCTGATGACTATCTACTCACAAGTTCCTGTATTCCTAGTTCAAAACCTAGTTACTTTTAATGCCAAAACCAAGGCTATGTGTTTGTAAGATAGAATCACTGTGGTTCGACTGAACATATGTTTCGAACTTAGTCTAGAAGAGCTAACATACCCAAGACCACAAGCAACCAAAAGCACTCAAATTTATTTAAAAAAAAAAACCCATGTATATATTGATAAAAAAAAAAAGCTAATACAAAATGATATAACCCTGTACTTGTAAATCATTTTGATTAGAAAGTCAATATGACTCCCAATGATATATCATGTCATAATATAAAATTCCATTATTATGTGCTATTGTTTCTACAATGTCTCTTTGGTTTTTAGTGATATTTCAAGAAATATCAAGGTTAACATTTGATGAACCCCCATCACTTTAGATTATTACTTCAATGTCTGTCATTGTGAAAAACAAACAATCCTGTTAGCTTAGGTTCAGACTGCTATTGTAAATACAGGATAAAGTTAAGGCTGCAACTAGAACACGAAGATTTAGAGGAGTCTCATCCAAAATATAAGAGCCATGTATTTCAAGCTAAAAGAAAATTTATAAAGAGATAGGACAGATCATCTGTCAAAAGTTAATTTAAAAGCATGTTCTTATATCTATTTTCTATACTGATTCTGTGTAATTCTCAGTGGGTACCACAGACATCAGACAGTGAGGGTTTCTCACATATTGACCCTATTGATATTCATGAATATGAGTTCACAAGTGGTTCATTATTTCTTCATTTTCTTCTTCATTGTTATCTTCCATTCCTTTTCCCTTTTTCTTCTCCTTCTTCTTGCTTTTACTGAGGTGAAATTAATGCAGCAGTTTTAAAAGATACTATCTAGTGGCTGTTAGTACATTTAAAATGAAATGCAACCACCACCTCTATCTAACTCCACAATGTTTTCATCATCTCTAAAAGAGATCCTGAACCCATTGAACAGTTGCTCTGAATTTCTCTCTTCTCCCAACCCCTGTAAGCCACCAAACTGTGTTCTTTCTTTATGTATTTATCTACTCCAGATACTACATATACAGACTCTTATGATACATTATTTTTGTGGCTGGCTTCTTCACTTACTATTATGTTTTAGATGATATTGTAACATGTTTCAGTCCTTCATTCTTTCTCATAACTTTATAATACTTTCTATTATAGAATACAATGATTTCTTTATATCCATCTTTCAGTATTGGATATTTAATCTGTTAGCACATTTGGGTATTTTGAATACTTTTGTGGAACTGTAAGTGAAATGCATTTATTTGAGCACCTTTTTAAAGTTATTTTATGTAAAATATGTAAGAGTAGAGTTAATGTTTTATATAGTAATTCTATGTTTAACATTTTAGGAGTTGTGTTTTAGGGCTCTCCAGAATACAGAACTAATAGGAGATAGACAGATGATAGATAGATAGACAGACATAAATAAGTATATTTATTATGAGGAATTGCCTCACACGATTATGGAGATTGAGAAGTCCCAGGATCTGCCATTTGTAAGCTTGAGTCCCATAACAGTTTATAGTGAAGATCTAGGGAACTCAGTGTTGTCTTAGTCCTGTTTGAAAGACAAGAACAAGAGTGAAGATATCTAAAGGAAGGAGAAGATAAATGGCCTAATTTGAGCAGTCAGAAAAAATTGGGTGTTCCTCTACATTTCTGTTTCCTTATGACCATCAGTTGATTAGATGGTACCCTGCCACATTGGGGAGTGTGGCTAATTTTCTGGAATGTCCTTCACAGACACACCCTGGAATAATATTTTACCAGCTATCTGGTATTCTCTTAATCAAATTGACTCTTAAATTTAACCGCTGCAAAATGCCAATCTGTTTTTCACTGCAGCTGAACCATTTTACAACCCCACCAGCAATGTATGAGGATTCCAATTTTTCTACATCCCTGCCAATATTTGTTATTTTCTGTTTATTTTTGTTTTAATTATTACCATCGGACTTAGTCCATTTAATGCTACTTTAACAGAACACCACAGACTGAATAATTTATAAAGAAAAGAAATTAATTTCAGAAGGTTAGGAATTTAGGGAAAATTAAGAGCATCATGCAGGCATCTGGTAAGGGCTTTCCATGGTAAAGACAGAAAGGCAGAAAGGACACATGAGAGAGACTGATAGAACAAGAAGGGACTACTTTTACAACAAATCCACTCTCATAATATCTAACTCATTCCCATCACAATGACAATAATTTGTTCATAAGGGCAGGGTCTTATAACCTAATCATCTCCCGTTAGATCCCATCTTCCAATACTGTGAGTGGCAATTAAATTTCAACATGAATTTTGGAGGCTATATTCAAACCATAAGCAGCACTATTCTGGTATGTAGGAAATGGTACTTCATTATGGTTTTGATGTGTTCCATGACTAGTGACCTTGAGCATCTTTGCATCTGCAGGTTTAATATTTGTATATATTTGGTGGAATGACAGTTCAAGCCTTTCAACCATTATTGATTGGGCTATTTTCATTTTCACTGTTCAAAGAATATTTTTTATTTTTATATTTTGAATATTGTGCCCCAATTAGATATATGATTAACATACACTTTTCCTTTATTTATGACTTTATGAGTTTCTTTTCTCTCTTTTTTTTTTTTTTCATCTTTTTGAGGTACTAAGGATTAAAACCAGAGACATTCTATTTATTACTAGACTCCATCCCCATCTCTTTTTACTTTTTATTTGGAGACCAGATATCACTAAGTAGCCCATGCTGGCTCCAAACTTTCCATTCTTCTGCCTTAGTCACCTGAGTCATTGTGATTACAGGCTGTACCATCACATCTAAGATCTTCTTATATTATTGACAATATTCTAGAATTATCCAAAATTTTAAACTTTATAAAATCAAATTTATGGGAATTTTTGTTGTTGCTCATGCTTTTGGTATCATATAATAATACATAGTCAAATGTTACATGAGGAAGAATTACTCCTATTTTCATCAAATAAATTTATGGTTTTATTTTTTAAATCCAGAACATGATTTCATATTGCATAGAGTTTTTGTTCAAATTCAGTCTTCTCTGGGTAGATATCCATTTGTCCTCACACCACTTAGTGAAATGACCTTTCTTTCCTTATTGAATAGACTTGGAATCCTTGGCAAAAATCAATTGGCCAGCGGGGTTTGGTGGCACACACCTGCAATCCCAGTGCCTCCTGAGGTTGAGGCAGGAGGATCACAGTTTAAGCCCATCCTCAATTAATGAGGGCCTCAGCAACTTAGCAAGACCCTGTCTCAAAATAAAAATAAAAAGAAATGGGGATATGTCTCAGTGGCAAAGTGCCTCTGGGTTCAACTGCTGGTACAAAAAAAATATGCAATAGATACACAGGGTTATTACTGGACTCTCAATTTTATTCCATTAAACTATATAACTATCATGCCAAGTTTTTATTTTTTCTATTTTATTTATTACAACCCTAATTTAAATTATTACCTTTCTTCTGGTAGCTCAAATTTATTTTGTAATATATTCTTTTAACTTAAGGTACATATTATGCTATTGATTTGAGATGACTCTTTTTTTTTTAATTTAGACATATGATGCTATAAATCTTCTTCAGGTCATTGTTCTATTTGCATTCTATAAGTTTTAGTGTTTTCCTTATCATTTGTCTTCACTTTCTAAGGAGTATGTTGTTTAATTGCTACATAATTGTGAATGCTCCAGTTTTTCTTCTTTATTGATTTCTAGTTTCATTCCACAGTGCCTCCACAGTTAATTTACATAATTTCAACACTTCCGAACTTAGTGGTACTTATTAGGTGGTCCAACATAGGGACTATCCTGGAGAAAATTCATTGTGCATTTGAGATAAATGTTTGTTCTGCTGTTTGGGTGAAATTTTATATGTATCTTAGTTCAATTGATTTATTGTTGTTCAAGTCTTCTGTTTTCTTCTTCTGTCTGGTTCTTTCATTACTTATTCAAACTGTGGTTATAAAGTCTCCAATTATTATTGTCAAATTATTTTATGTCCAATTCTATCAATGTTTGTTTTAAGATCTTGATTATCCTTTGTTTGGTACGTATGCACTTATATTTGGTATTTCTTCCTAACGCACTGATCTTATTCCCAATATATAATGCTGTAATTTGTCTCTTCTGATAGGTTTTCACTTAAAGTCTATTTTTTTTTAGATGAGTATAGAAACAACTCCATTTTGTTTACTACATGCATATAATGTCTTTTTCATTCTTTCACCTCTAATATATTTGTGTTCTGGATCTTAAGAGATTCTTTAGCTTCATCATGTTTCTTTGCTTTCTGATTTCAATCCATATTTTAATTTCTAATTTTCAGTTGGAGAGTTTAATTTATTTAATTTTTAAAATTACTTTAAAGAAAGATTTATATTAGCCACTTTTCTATTTGATTTCTATGTGATCTATACTTTTAAAAAATTCCTGATTTCTAATAATACTGCATTCCTCTATGTTTGTTGTTCTTATTTGTATCATTTTTAAATTTTCTTTCAATTTTTAATCATTTTCTTTAAGTAGAGCTCTAACAATAATATTTTAAGTTTATAACGAGTTGATTTGAATTTACATCATCTTAGCCTTATTAATACACAGAAACTCTGCTCCTAACTTCTTCCCTCCACTAAATTTCTTGTTTTCACAAGCTTTATTTTCATTGATTTATAATTTTAAGGTATTTTCTTTTTTATCATGTGGGAATTAAAAGAAATAGCTACAAACAAAAAAAAATCATCACTTTTTTAAATGTTTAACTATTTGATTATCTTTGTCAAAGTTCTAATTTTTGCATATGCCTTCAAGTTATTCTCTAGGGCCTTTTATTTAACCCTCCATTCAGCATTTTTTATACAGCAAGTCTCTTAGAAATAGGACCCTTCAGTTTATGTTTATTTGAAAATACCTTAATTTCTTTTCCTCTTATGAAGGGAGTGTTTCAGAATTCAGAATTCTTTGTTGAAGAAATTTTTGATATTTTCTTTTTTTCAGCATTTTCAAAACACCATCCCATTGCCTTTTGGTATTGAGTTTCTTGTAAGAAATTCTGAAAAACCAGGTGTGGTGGCACATGTCTGTGATCCCAGTGGCTTTGGATGCTGAGACAGTAGGATTAAGAGTTCAAAGCCATCTTCGGCATAAGTGAGGTGCTAAGCAACTCAATGAGACCCTGGGTCTAAATAAAATAGAAAATAGGGCTGGGGATGTGGCTCAGTGGCTTAGTGTCCCTGAGTTCAATCCCCTGTACCTCCCCCACCCCCCAAAAAGTAGAAAAAGATATTGCTGATAATCTTATCAAGAATTTCTTTTAACTGATGATCCACTTCTCTCTGTTGCTTCGAAGAGTCTTTGTTTTGCCCTTGGATTTTTGGAACTGGGAATTGAACCCAGGGTCACTTTACCACTGAACTATTCTAAGTTGCTGAAGGCTTCCCTATGGTGCTTGAAGGTAAATAGTTTCAACTGATCTATCTTCAGCTTAAGTTTTCTTCTGCCTGCTCAAAACTGCAACCAAAACCTTCTAGTGAAATTTTCATTTCAATTACTGTAATTATGAACTACAGAATTTTTTATTCTTGTGGTTTCCTGTAGGTCTTTGTACATACTTTCCTTTAGCTCTTTCAGTATCTTTGAGTTAGTTGATTTGGTGTCTTTGCACATTAAGTTCATGGTGTGTGCTTCCTTGGGAAGTGTCTCTTAATTTCATCTGTAAAGGGCCATACTTTTCCTTTTTGAATGCATTTTGACTTCATGGTCAATATTGATCTTTGCCATTCATGGAGTAGCAACCTTGGAATAATAACTGACTTTGAAAGGCTAACCACTTTAATTGCCAAACTCATTCACTACAGAGATACACAGAACTTTTTTCATCATGGTTTCTTTCATGATATCTGGTCATAGACTGTTTGCTTTAAGAAAAATAAGTGTGTACAGAGATGGGACACACAATCACAATGAGTCATTTGTTAAACTCTTGCAATTTCATAAGAGGTGTTTATTCTTTCCTATTTTGTTGCTCTTCCTGAAAAAAAAAAAAAAAGAAGAGATAACAGTGACCTTTTTTAAAGAATAGTTAAAAAGAAGGGATACTAAGCAAAATAATACACACAATAGTATATAATTAAATTGACCTTCAAAATCACCTACTTTGTAAAAGAGAATAATGTGGCAAACTATAATAAAATGTGATCACAGATTTAAAATATAGTCTTGTTCCCTTACTAAGATCATAGATTTCAATATATATTCTTACTCTCTTAGCCTCAGATTAAATAGTGTTCATATCTTAATTTTTGTCAACAGAGACAGTAACATCAAATTTATCCTAATACAAAATATAAAAAAAAAATGTGAGAAACAGGGTTATCTTGAAAAATGGCATTTATAAATCACCTATGCTCCATTTCTGGCACGGCAGACCTATCACCTCATGATATTATGACACTGCAATAACACAGTATCACTGCATCCGAATGAGACAGCTGAGCTTAGAGAAGTGCTAAGGCCTGGACAAAGCATCAGGTTGGTAAATTTAGAAGTGGAAATTTAGAAGTTGACATTCATTTCATAACCCACGTTTCCATATATTATACAAGTATATGTAGATAGATGTATATATATATAACATGTATATTTATATGCATACATGTTTTATATATATGTTCTTAGAAATAACAGGAAGCAGATATCAGATGACAATAGGAACAAGTTCACTTCTACATAGACCACATCCCTATGCGTCCTGGTACTTCTATGATACGTATGAAATTGTGCTTGGAAAACAACAGGGAAGTTACTTCAGATGACATTTATATGCAGATATATCTGAAAGTGAAAACCAGTTGGATAAATTTTAGTTTCTATTTTCTATTTCTTTCCTCAGTTAAAACATCTCTTAAATAAGAAAAGAAATTCTGGGCTGCTTCCACTATAAATATATCATAAAATATGATTCAAATGAAAAATATTAATTTGGATTTAAAAAATACAATAGGCTGCATCTTCCATGGTAATACACTATGATTTTTATATAGTCTTTGATTTCTTTAAATTGTCTATAAACTTGTATTTAAGATACCCCTTGACTGGTAACTAAAATTATATTGATATTAATTTGATTATTTGTATGCAAAATTTGGATCTACCATTTACTCTTGAGATGAATAAAAAGAGCAGGCCTTTTTCCCATCCCTTTGCTTTAGGACAGTTAGTGGCAAACCAAAATAAATACACTTTAAAATCCAGTGCTTAAGGTAACAAAAGAGCAGCACTTCATCATTGTCTCAAGAAGAGGAGAGAAAAACAAAATGGATAACCTTTTCATGATCAATACCTTTGCAAAATACTATTTTTTCTTCAAAAACCATAAATCATGTAAACCGAACACATTATGCTGTTCTTACCATCCATCTACTTAATTTTATAGCCCTTTTCATGTGTGAGTTATTTCATTTTATTTATGATTTATTGCCAACATATATTCAATAACACAAAAAAATTTCTATCATCTAGAACATATTAATTACTTCAATTTAGCAACAGATTTGAAACACACTGGCAGACAAAGCAAAGATGGGAAAGCATTCTGTTATACACTGATAATGGCATTCACAAAGAGAACTTTTTATACAAACATTATTTAAAACTGCCATTACAACCTGAGACAAATTTATAATGCAAACAATTTTAGTTAAAAATTAACATAATTTTAATTAGAGGTTTTTTTTTAATAGAAGCTTTCCTTCTGGAGTTATTTCATTATTGAAATCTTTTGTAATTGTTACACAGGAACTTTAAGAATAACTTAATGCAGTCTAAATAGAAGTATACCTGTGTTAAGCTATCAATAAAATAATTTCCTAACAGATTTTAATATGTCTTGAAATTTACCTAATCCAATATTGAAGATCTGGTAAGAGCCTTTAAAACTGTCAGAGATTCTTGGTTTTGCTTATGCAGAGAAAATATGCTTTTAAAACTAGACCTAAAGAAAGATGCAATTAATTATATACTCAAATATTCTACATAATAAAAGTTAGCAACTGTTCTAAATAGTCACAAAATTGAGTTGTCAACAGATGAAATCTGCATTTTGTCTTAGGAAAAACCTTGATATTGCCTAAATATGCAACAAATAGTACAGAACAACCTAGAGGCAATTTTATTTTGAGAGACCTTCAGGGAGTATATGAAAATTTATTTCTAAAAATGAATGTCAATGCATCTCTGCATAGGTGTGTTCACAAAGAAATGAAAATCATAAAATAAAACATCATTCATCTGATCATTGCTAATGCCCCTGAAATATGTCTAAAGTTAGTTAATCTAACCTTTGGGCAATACTCATATAACTTTCCAGAGACCCTTAATTATTGTTTTTCTTTACAAGGCTACCCTGAAAAGAAACACCTAAAAACTTAACTTGTTTTATTGCATACCTGGAACATATCTGGCTGTCTTCCTTTGTTGTAGTAGTCTAATGATAATTTTAGTCTAACTTGGTGAAAATCTCCTCCCCACAGGAATATAAAACAAGCAATGGCAACTATTCAATGGGCTATGAAAATCTGAGGGGAAAAAATTCTAACTCCAAATCGAGTCCTGTCTGGAATCTCACTTTCAGGTTTTTTTTTTTTTTTTTCATGTTTTATTATCTTAATTCGTAATTTTTTTATGAGTGTCCCAAGTGCCAGGACTTGATTTTCTGAAAAACTTCTAAGCTATTTTTGTAAACTTTTTGTTAAAAACAAAAACGATATATTATTCTTTAAAAGAAAGAAGATGGTCACTGATAATTAAAATTAAAATATAAGAATCAAAACTTGTGATGTGAACTCCATATATAAAATGATGACAAACAATTATAATGAATGAATGATTTCAGAGTTAGGTTTACCTTTTTCAAAAAAAAAAAGAAATGAAAAGATTAAGTACTAATGTAGTATGCCAGGATGACTTAGAATTGAACAGCCCTCCATTTGTTCTGCCTATATTAGATTATAAATAGTTGTCTACCCTAATATCTTTTCTAATATTAGATGCCTTAAATCATCATTGAAGAAATAAATACAATGTGAACATCAACCAACAAGTATATAACTTTATAGGCTATTTAGTGTTTCTTTATTACACAGTAGATAAAACTAGTGATGTTCTTTCACCAGGGAAATCAAAGATTTATTACTACATTTTGTCACATATTAAGTAATATATACTTAAACTATAAATTGTTGTATTTGATATAATGACAGAAGCTTCCTTTTAAGTTGATTTAACCAATAATAGCATTTTATTGTTAATAGCATATTACTCAATATCAATTCTTCATGCATCCTTCTTTGATTTTTATTTGTGTGGTTCTTCCTTGCCCACATATTCACTATACTTGTACTGATAATGCACTTGGTTTAATGACAGACATATAGGAACGCTCTGTAAGACTTAGACTATTCTATTGCCAGTTGTCAATAAAGTATGGCAACAACGAATCTTGACTTTAGGAGATGATCGCTACCTCCTTGATGGACAGAAAAGAATAGACTATATGTTTACAACATATGTATACTATATACTACATATGTGTTTTAAATTGTAAAATCACTAACTCAAAATGCTTGCACAAAATAAGTCTTGAAATAAATATTTTGGAAAAATTGACTATCCAGAAAAAAATATGCTATGTATTTTCATTTGTTACTTCAGAACATATACTACAATACACAATAGAAATATTTAAGAATATTTAAATGTGAACACAACAGTAAAACTGAGATGAGAAAGTATAGAGGAGTAAATAGTGTTTTTGAATGTTTTCTACAGACAATGAATATTTGATTTCTATAAAATTATAGATTTCATTACATAAAAATTTGAAAGACTAGATACAAAGAAAGAAAATGACACAGAAACTTTTAGTGTTAATGTAGATTTGAGATTATATGAAGAATAAAGTGTTGTAATCTCCAACATATAAAGTTCTTAAAAATCAGTTAGAAGCTAAACATGATGATGCATGTCTATAGTCTCACTTGATTTCATGTTTGAGACCAGCCTGAGAAACAGAGCAAGACTCCATCTCACACACACACAAAAGTAGTATAAACTCCAATTTAAAACAAATATATGTACATATATAATATACATATATATAATATATAACATGAAATATAATATAATATAAATATATAAATATAAATATAATATAATAATATATTATATATAATATAATATAATCATAATATAACATATAACACAATTCAAATGCATACAATAAATATTAAAATATAGGGGGATGCTTAGTCTGTGCAAGAAAGTGTAGACCTATTTTTCGCTGTTCCTTTTTGCTAAACACAGCTGTAAACCTTAGAGTTGGTGGAATAAACAACCAAAGAGAAACTCTGGAAGGTGGTAAGAAACAGGTTTGTGAACACAGGGTTGGTGGAGCAGCACCGCCTCAGGGTTTCTTGTGCTCCATCTGCACTAGGCAGACAAAGGCCACCCAGACCCAGTATTTTCTCAACTCTGGCACTGTAACAGAAGTGAGTCAGATAGATTGATCCCACCTCCAAATAAACAAAAGTCTCTCTGATGGCAAATGAAACCAACCCTACCAGCAAGGGAAAACAATGATGAGCCACACTAGAAATAAGTGGCCAGTTAAGAACTTTCCTTTTAAATTAGGCCTGAGACCCCTTTTATTCTGTGATAAACAGTGAAATATGCAAGAGTGACCCAGCTACAGCAAGCATTCTGATCCAGGAGACCTCCTGTTGGTGGACTCAACACTCTCTTCCCTACCTGGAAACCTCAGCAGTGGCTTCACCATGCTCTGTGAGACAGTCCATGCCTCACCAGAAGACACTGTCTCTGCCTCCTCCAAAAAAAAGTAGGAGGGCCCAGTGAGATCTCCAGTACCAGATTAACCAAAAAACCAAAAATAATACCATAAGTGATCTGAAACTTCAACTATTAGTCAAATCCCAGCCCACCAAGGTAGACCGACATCTATATGCTAAACCTAAAAAGGTCACCAAGGCTAAAACAAATTACATAAATAAGATTCAGAATAACCCAACATAAAGTCCAGGATATAATAAAATATCATCTGTAATCACAAAAACCAGGAAATGAAAATTTAAATTAGAAGGGAGTACCAACTGATGTCAACACCAAGATGGATCAAACATAGGAATTATTTGGCAAGGATTTAAAGCTGCCATCCTTATAATGCTTTAACAATCAACTATAAAATTTGGAAAAAAATAAAATATAAAAAAGCAGCATATAAACAAAAATCAAAAAGGGAAAAAGGGTACAAAATATAGAAATGAAAAATTCAATAATAGATTTTAGAAATGACTGAATGGTATCAATAGTAGAGTGGAATTCTTGAAAGATGGAGTTATTGAACCAAAGAATGGAACAAAGAATTCACCTGATGTGAAAAATGGAGATAAAATAAGTTTAAAAATAAATTAACAAATCCTAGAAACCTGTGAAACAATAACAAAAGATCAAACTTTGGTATTTTCAGGAATCAAAAAATATAGTGAAAAGATAATGGGACCAAAAAAGTATTTGGAGAGATAAAGTTCAAAAACATCCACATGGCAAAACAAAACAAAACAAAACAAAACAACAACAACAACAAAACCTATAAACATAAGAAGAAAAACCCTAATGGGATATACAGTGGAAAAAAAAAAAAAAAAAAAGAAATACAAGACATAAACTGGTTTTCCTTGTTTGTTTGTTTGTTTTTGTACTGTTTGTACTGGGAACTGACTCAGGAATACTTTAACATTGAGCCACATCCCCATCCTTTTTATTTTTTGTCCCATCCCTTTTAATCTTTTATTTTGAAATAGATTCTAAGTTGTTTAGACCCTCCCCAAATTGCTGAGACTAGCCTTGAACTTATGATCCTCTTCTCTCAGCATCCTGAGTTGCTGGGATTATAGGTGTGAGCCACCACAACCGGCCTTAATTAAACTTTCAAAAATTAATAACAATCAAAATATCTTGAAACAATCAGAAAGAAACAACATATTATCTATAGAGGAATACTATTTCAAATAACAACAAATTTCTCATATGAAACCATTGAGCCATAGAGTGGAATGAGATTTTTCCTGTGCTGCAACTGAAGGGTTATAGAAAATAATATTCCTAGAAGACAGCTCCCTGAGAAAAACAGAGGGACCATGTGGCTCAGGAGGGGTGAAGGGAAATTGGCCAAATATTAAGCCTCTCCCAGTGCATTCTTTCCTGATAGCAATGGGCCCTAAAGGAAAAGGGCAATACGGAATGCTGGGCCCTAAACCTTGACCTTCCCCATGGCAAATTCTCCTAAATGACAAGGGGCAGGATTTGAGTACTCATCCTCGGGATCTGGTTTTAACCCATACAATTAGCCCCTGACCGTCAAAACTGTACATGCATGGTTTCCAATGATTACATCACCCTCTTTGTACCCTATGAAATCAAAATCCCCTGAGAGTCTTTTTCCCATCCAGAAAGTGGGCCCTGACTGTGCCTGAGTCTCGAAGGAATAAAGGTTTCTCTGAATCTGTTGAAGTCTACTTCTATCCTTTTGCACTGACAGCAGCATAATGATTTTCAGTCATAAATTCTATATCTAGTAAGACCAAATGAGAAATAGATATCTTTTTAGATGAAGTAAAACTTAAAACAATTTTTACCAACAATACTACTTTTATGGTAGTTATTCGACTAGAAAGGAAATCCTTAAAAAAAAAATTGTAGAATGTTAGAAAGGAAGAAAAAGCAATGAAAAGAGCAGAACTAGGTATATGTACAGTAGACCCAGATTTTCATTGTGAGTTTTATGACACATTTAATAATTGAAACAAAAATTAAAATATGATATACTCAAGAAAATAACATTTAAAGATAAAAAAGGTAAAGGGATCTAAATGAAAGTGAGGCACTCATACTTTATTCAAAGGGATGACAAAGAAGTAAGACTTTGAAAAATAATATAGGCATATTTTAATGCCCAGAAAAATCACTGCAAAAACTATCCAAAAAAGATACTAAAAACAATACTGCACACTTTTTCATGTATTTATTAATTGCCTGTGTCCTGTATGTCTTCTTCTGTAAAGTCTGTCCAGTTCCTTGGCCTATTTATTGATTGGGTTCTTTGTATTTCTGTTGTAAAGTTTTGTAAGTTCTTTATAAATTTTGGAGATAATTGCTCAATCTGAAATGCATGTGGAAAAAATTTTCTCCCACTCTGTAGACTCTCTTTTCACATTATTGAATGTATTCTTTGCTAAGAAAAAGCTTTTAAGTTTGAGTTCATCCCATTTGTTGATTCTTGCTTTGATTTCTTGTGCTTTGGGAGTCTTGTTAAGGAAGTCTGATCTGAACCCAACATGATGATGAATATTCAGGCCTACTTTGTCTTCTATTTGGTGTAGTCTCTGGTCTAATTCTTAAGTCCTTGATTCATTTTGAGTTGAGTTTTGTGCAGGGTGAGAGAATTTCAATTTCATTTTACTGCATATGGATTTCCAGTAGAAATGCGAATAAAAAAACTCTAAGATTTCATTTTACTCCAATTAGAAGGGTTATCAAGAACACAAACAATAATAGATGTTGGCATGGACGTGGGGGAAAAGGCACACTTTTACATTGCTAGTGGAGTTGCAAATTGGTGCAGCAACTCTGGGAAGCAGTGTGGAGAATCCTCAGAAAACTTAGAATGGACCCACCTTTTGACCCAGTTATCCCACTCCTTGGTTTATACCCAAAGGACTTAAAATTAGCATACTGCAGTAACACTGCCACATCGAAGTTTATAGCAGCTCAATTTGCAATAGCTAGATTGTGGAAACAACCTAGATGCCCTTCAGTTGATGAATGGATAAAGAAACTGTGCTATATATACACAATGGAATATTTTTCAGCCATAAAGAAGAATAACATTATGGCATTGCAGATAAGTGAATGGAATTGGAGAATATTATGCTAAGTAAAATAAGCCAGTCCCAAAAACCCAAAGGCCAAATGTTTTCCCTGTTAAGTGGATGATGATATATAATGGGGGGTGTGTGGGTGGAGAGTGAGAGAAGAAAGGAGGAACTTTAGATTACATAGAGGGAAATGAGAAGGAAGGGGGTATGAAAAGTGGTGAAATGAGACAGACATCATTACCTTATGTACATGCATGATTACACAAATGGTATGAATCTACATCGTGCACAACCATAGAAACAAAATGATGTACCCCCTTAGTGTACAATGAATCAAAATGCAGTCTGTAAAAAAATAAATAAATAAATACTGCACAAAAATCATAATAGAAAATTTTAAATGTCAAGAATCTCACAGGATGTCAAGAGAAGAATGAGAACCAGATAAAATATAATAATATAGCAGACTGAAGAATATCAACACAGTCAGGCCTGGTAGTACACGCCTGTAATCCCAGCATCTCAGGAAGCTGAGGCAAGAGAATCTTGAGTTCAAAGCCGACCTCAGCAAAAGAAGACACCAAGCAACTCAGTGAGATCATGTCTCTAAATAAAATACAAAATAGGGCTAGGGATGTGTATCAGTGGTGGATTATCCCTGAGTTTAATCCCCAGTACCCCACACCCCCCAAAAAAAGAATATCAGTACATATATAATTACTTTGAATAGAGATAGTCTACGTAGCCCAGTCAGACTGAAAGAAAATCAAATATAATGCTAACAAACTCAAGTGAAACTAACTTCAAATTAAATGATATAGGGCAGTTTGAAAGCAGAGACTGAAAAAGATATACTATGTAAACATTAATGTAAAAACATAGGGCCAACTATATTAATATCTGATAACATAGAATTCTGATCAAAATGTTTCTAGAGATGAAGTTCATTATGTAATGATGACAGCAAAACATGAGTAAAAATATATAACAATTTTGACTATGTACAGCCAAATAATAAACCCTTAAGAAAACATAAAGCAAACATTGATGAAGATGAAAGGAACACACAAATTCACAAATATAACCGCAGATTCTGACAGCAACTGAATGAAAAACCACAGAGAAATGCAGAAAGGATGTGTCAAATTTGATAAACACACACAACAGGAATTAATTGACATTTACACAACATCCAACAATAGCAGGATATACAATTTTTAAATTGCCCATGAAGTGTTTTCCAGATAAACCATATAACAAATAATACAACATGGATTAAGAGATTTCAGAGTAATTGAAATAATACCAAGTGTGTACTTTGAAAATAATGAACTCAAACTGGAAATAATAACAGACAACAGAAAAATTTATATAGATTTACACAAAAATTGTATAGAAATTAAATATATATATAAATTAAAGAGTATAACTCAAAGAATCTATAGATCAAATAATAAATTTCAATGGAAATTTTAAAAATACATAGCATTGAATTAAAATAAAAACAGCCTACAAAACTATATTAAATGCTTTTAAGACACTGAGAGTAAAATTTATAGCACTATGTTTGATAATTCAGAAATAAAGAAAGCTCTCTCCAAATCAATTATCTAAGTTCCTACTTCAAAAAAATGGAAAAAGAGGATAAGCATAAGTGTTAGGTCCGAATTTGGGCGACCATATGACAGAGAGTAGAGCAACTGAGGCAAAGGGAGGCGTAACACACAGTTATCAATCAAACGGGCAGGAAAACTCCACTGACCCTTACCTCTACCTGTCACTCAGCAGGACCCCTGCCCATTCTGACCTATAAAGACCCTGGGTAGCTCAGGTCATGTGCAATTTTCTCTGGTTCCCTACCCTGACCTGTACCCTGGGGGGCTGGGAATTTGGCCCAAGAGACAAATTCCAATAAAGCTTGCTTAGGTTGCTTTCTGTCCAATTTTATTTGGCCACTAGCTGTGCTCCCGAGCTTACAATCAGCATAAACAAAGGAGAAATAAGGAAAAAAAAAGAGAAAAAGTAAGTGAAACAAAATCTTTGAAAACTCAGTAAAGGCAATAAAAATCTAGGAATACTATGGTGATGGAAGAGAAAAAGAGAGATGAAGGGAGAGGAACACATATCAACAATATCAGATAAGGAATAAGGAATATTACTATAAAACCTACAGTCATTGAAAAAGAGAGAATATCACACACTAATTTACTCTCTTCCAAACTCAATGTCTTAAAATAAATAAACCAATTCACTGAAAACTAATTTACCCAACTAACAATACTGGCCATGATGAAATAGACAATCAGTAAATTAAGAATCCTCAGAAAAATAAACTTTCATGTCCAGATGGTTTCACTGAAGAAATCTACCAAGCATTTAAAGTAGATCAACACAATTTTCCAGAATGTGGGAGAAAGAAAACTTTTAGCACATTGTGTGAGGCCAGTGAAACTTGGATATCAAAACCAAAGGATGTATAAAGAAGGAAAATTGTAGGCCAATAGTGTAAGGAAAAATGCAGCTCAGCTCAGGACCCACGGTAGTTTCAGCCCTCCGACGGAACTGGTGCTCCGTATGCCTGGTCTCAGTTGCGGCTCAACAATAGCTCCCAGAAATCCACGACCGACACAGGACCTCACGCAAGAGACTTGTATCATGTGGACCGCTAGCATGTCCACTCCAGGGTTGGAAAAGAAGGGGAAAGAGAGAGAGGGCGTGGATGCTTTTCCCAGATGTTGGAATCTCCTGGGCTGGAAGGAACCAATAGCAGAGGAGAATACTTGCAAGCTGACTGATGAACCAATATAGCTAGCTAGCATGTTCAGACTGACAAGCTAGGACATAACATGGGAAGCAGGAAATGGCTATAGCGTAGGCAGGAAATTCCTGTAATGTAAGAGGCTGATGGAGCAACTTTATCACAGATTGATAAGTGATTGGGAGGCGGGGAAAAATGGCTGCACCTGAAAGGGCGGGGTACCAACTTTGTGTCACAAATAGCATAAATCAGTCATGGGACCTCATGGCTCTTCTGCTAAACTTTTAAAGAAATAACACCAGTTCTCCTCAAAACTATTTCAAAAAAATTAGAAGGGATTTCTTTCAAAATTATTCTATGAGTCCAACATTACCTTTTTTCCTAAACAGACAGGGACCTCCCCACAACCGCTCCCCACCCTCCAACCCCCCACCCCTGCCAAAAAAAAAAAAAAAAAAAAAAAGCTATAGGCCAATTGCCCTGAAGAACATAGATGCAAAAAATTCCTAGCAAACCACAATCAGAACATTAAAAGACTATTCATCGAAATCAAGTTTGATTCATTCCAGTGAAACAAGAACAAAGGACAGTATAGATAGATGATCCCAAAGGGTGGGAAAGATAGAAGCTGATTCAAAGGGAATGGAATGTTAATATCTTCATGACACATCCCTTTCTCCCTCACTGGTGGTCAAAGTCACCAGCCTCTGGGAGATTTTTTCTCCCAGTAGGGAACTGTTAATGAGTATTCCCTGGGTGGCTCCCTTCCTGCTTTACTTGGCAGACAATGGAAAATGGGGGCAATACCTTCTATCCCAAACAGTAAGACAACTTAGAGGCTTCTTAGGGATAAGTGGACACTGCAGACTTTGGATTCCTGGGTATGGGGAATTAGCTAAGTCTTTTTACCACCTCCTTAAAGAAGCTCTGCACCAAGGAACTGTCCTGATGTCAGAACCAGAGCATACTAAAGCCTTTAAGGTATTAAAAGGGGCCTTACTTCAAGTCCCTGCCCTCACATTACCTGCAGAGCAAAAATTTAACCTGTTTGTCACTGAAAGAGGAGGACTAGCCCTGGGAGTGGTCACACAGAAGATTGGACCAGCTCAACCAGTCAGTGTGTTTTAGTCAGCTGTGACTAAAAGATCTGACCAGAGCAATTTTGCAGGAGGAAAAGTTTATTTGAGGGCTCACAGTTTCAGAGGTCTCAATCCATAGAGAGCAGGCTCCATTCCTCAGGGCACAAGATGAGGCTAAACATCATGGCAGAAGAGTGTGGCAGGAGGAAGCAGCTCACATGGCAATCAGGAAGTAGAGAGAGAACTCTACTCTCCAGATACAAAATACATACACTATAGCCACATGTCAATGAACCACTTCCATCAGCCATATCCCACCTGCCTCCGCTTACCACTTAGCTAATCCCATCAGGCTCTGATTAGGTTAAGGCTATGAATCGATCATTTCTCCCCTAAACTTCCTTGCATTGTTTTACATGTGAGCTTTTGGGGGACACCACAACCAAACCATAACATTCTTCAATACACCCAGAGGGAGACACACCAGGCCTTATCTAGGGCATTCTCTTATCTTCTGGGTGGATTCAGGTGGAAGATAATAAACTTTACTTACCTGCTAACTCTCAATGGAAGATTTTACACATCCTACATTAATCTTTCCATTTGAGAGAAGAAAACACCCTCATATTAATTTAAGAGACTAATTTAAGAGACATTTGAGGGAAAATATATACCAAAGACAATCCATCAAACAGTCAAAGCCTGTGAGACATACCAGACAAAGAACCCATAACCCACTTAACTCCACCAAAAAGCCTCCAGGATTACAAATGATAGGACAATTTCCTAGGGAGGACTGGCAACCTGATTTTACCTGAATGCCTAAGAGTGGTGGATTCCAATTTTTATTGGTTATGGTAAATACTTCTACTGGATGGACTGAGCCTACCCCTCCTGAACTGAACAGGCAGGACAAGTAGTAAAAGGTTTATTACAGAAAATAATTCCCCAATTTGGACTGACTTTCAGCCTCCAAATCGACAATGGAGCAGCTTTCAAGGCAGTGTCACTCAGGGAATATCCAAAGTCCTGGACATAAAATATCATCTCAGGAAAGGTAGAAAAGGCTAATGATATCTTAAAGAGACATCTGAGAAAACTCACTCAAGAAATCCACTAGGGCTCAGCCCATTTGAGCTCTTATATGGGAGGACATTCCTAAGGAACAATATTCTTAAAGATCAGGAAACAGCATATCTGGTGGCTCACATCGCCAAGCTGGCCAAGTTTCAAGCTGAAATCTGTAGATATCCCATATCTGAGTCACTCACCTCTGTATGGACCTGTGGATATAGTTATGGTCAAGACCGTACCTTCAAATTCCCCAAATTTAGACTCTATTTGGAAGGGATCTTCCCCTGTAATTTTATCTATCCTCTCTGCAGTGAAAGTGCTTGACAGGAGAACAGGATCCACCATTCTTGGGTAAAATCCTTCCATCCTGAATCAACTTCCAGGGAACCTTCTCCTTCCCAAGGAACTGCATTCCCAGAGAAGACTTAGAATCTCTTCTTCAAATGACTTTATGACCTGTTGCTTCCAAACCAGATGTTTACCTTGGACCCTTTGACCAACCCGATTCCTAAAAAGGAAACCCAAATTGCTTGCCCCACTTGGTAAAGAAAAAAAAGTGTTTTTTTTACTTGGAAAGAAAAAAGTTAAACCATTCCCGTATGCAGATATAATGACTTTCATGACTTTGTACATAGTAAAAAAATTTATAGTTGCCACTAAAAAAAAAAATAAATAAATAAAAGTAAAACCTGTTAGATCTAATGAATAAATTCATTAAAGTTGCAGGATAAAATAAATCAGCATATAAATAACATTTCTATACACTAATAGAAAACTGTATAAAAAGGAAATCAAGAAAACAATGTCATTTATAATAGTAAATAAATAAAATATTCAGAAATAAATTTAACCAAGGAGGTAAAAGATTACTACAATCACAACTGTGAAGCATTGATAAAAAAGAAACTGAACAAGACACAAATATATGCCAGGTCCAAAGCAATGTATGGATTCAACAGAATACTCATAAAATAGCAATGATGTTTTTCTTGTGAAAAAAAAAAAAACCCTTAAATTTCAAGTGGAATTACAAAAGACCCAAATGACCAAAGCAATCTTGAGAAAATAAAATAAATTAAAATACAATAAAACTAGGGACTCCACACTACCTAACTTTAAAGCTATGTTTATACGTATTTGTAATGAAAACTCATAGTAGTGGCATAAAAAAAGAGACTTATAAACTAACGAAATAGAATAGAGAGTCCATATATAAATCCTTGCATTTATAATCGGACAAAAGTGTCAAGAACACACAATGAGGAAAGAACAGTCTCTTCAATAAATGATGTTGTGAGAACTGGATATCTACATAAGGAAGATTGAACCCTTACTCCAACCATATATCAACACAAAATAAAATAAATCCTTAAATGTAAGACCCAAAATGACGATACTACTAGAGGAAAACATAAGCAAAAGGTTTACCACATTGCCATTGGCAATCTTTCTTTAGATATGATTTCAAAAACATAGGCAACAAAGAAAAAATAGACAAGTGAGACTAAATTAAACTAAAAAACTTCTGCACAGCAAAGGAAATATACAACAAAGTGAGAAAATAGCGTACGGATGGAAAAAAATGCCTGCATATTCTACATCTAATAAGAGGTTACCATTCAGAATATGTAAAACATCATAGAACTAAAGGGCAGAAAACATATAAGTGAATTTTGAAATAGAACAAAGACCTAAGTAGACATTTCTCAAAAGGAGACATGCAAATGGTCACAGGTATAGGAAAAAACAAATAAGCAACATCACTAATTATCAAGGAAATTCAAATCAAAACCACATTGAGATATCACTTTAATCCAGTTAAGAACATCTACCATCAAAAATAAAATATGATCATCTCCATGGATGCAGGAAAAGCACCTGTTGAAATCCAATATTCATTCTTGATGAAATATTAACTGATTTGGGAATTTTCCATCTTGTTAAAGGTAACCTATGAAAAATCTACCATAGTTTGATTGAGTGAAAGTTGAAATGCTTTCTCCTCAGAGACAAAGGATAGGGCAGAGTATAGCTTTTACCACTTCCATTCAGCATCACAATGTAACTGTTAGCTGGCAAAAGGAAGGAAAGAAGGAAGGCAGACAGACTAAAATATCCACGTGTAAAGGAAAAAGAAAACCTGTATTTATTAATTGACTGTATTCTTGACTATTTAGAAAATATAATAAGGAGGATCTATAAAAAATATTTACTGTAAATAAATGAATTTCCCATGGATACTGGATATGAAATCAATCTCAATAAATGAATTTTTCACATCTAATAGATGCTGGCTATAAAATCTATATCAGTAAAGTAATTACTTTACTTCTACATACTAGCATCCAATAATAAAACATTTACTTTTTAAAATAATAGAATTTGAAATAATTTCAAAAACATGAAATGGGGAAAAATATATAAGATGTATACAAGTCCTGCAATATAAAAAAACAAATGTTTTTATGATTAATAAGTAACCTATCAATCAATTGGTATCTAAAGCTATTTTCAGAATATAAAATTTTTAAAATAATCCAAAATGTTATCTCTAGAGTCAATGAATTGCAATCAAGATCTCAGCAGGCTATTTTTTGCAGAAATTGAAAAGCCACTTTTAAAATTCCTGTGGAAGTTTAAAGAGCCTACAATAGCCAAAACTACATTGAAAAAGAATATAGTTGAAATTACCTAATTTTCGGAATCATAATGACTCAAAAACCATGTAGTGTACTATTTGTGGCAAACGAGAAAAATAGATTAATAAAATAGAATACAAAGTACAGAAGGAAACATATATATACAATTGATTTTTGGCAAAATTGCTAAGGCAATTTAATAGAGAAAGGGTAGTCTTTTGAAAAGTGCTGCTGGAAAGATTGTGTACTTTAGAAACAAAATGAACTATTATAAATTATGCTATAAACAAAATTAGTTAAAAATGGGCCATATACCTAAAAGTAAAATCAAAGATTACAAAACAGGTACCCAAAACAAACAAAACAGGAAAGAGTTGTGACTTTGTATTGGGCAAAAGTTTTTAGATATATAATAATAATGAAAGCACTATCCATTAAAAAAAAAACTTGGTAAAAACAATTTAAAGATTTCATAAAAATTAAGGACTTCTATTTTTTAAAGGAATAAAAAGACAATACATATCCTGGAAGAAAATACTTTCAAATCAGACACATGGCAAAGAACATTTAAAAACACAGCAGGAAAAAAAACACTATAAAGTAGATTTGACAAGTTGCTTCATCATAAAAGAAATGAAACAGATGAGTAAGTACATTAATAGTTCAACATCATTAGTCACTGAGGAAATGAAAATTAAACACAACGGCATATCACTGCACATCTATTGATATTCATAACATTTAAATTATGACCATTCCAAGTTTTGGCAAGGATATGGAGGAACAGAAATTCTTATGTGCTGCTAGTAGGATATAAAATAATACAATCACTTTGTAAAACTTTGTTTGTGGTTTCTTGAAAAGTTAAACATTTACAGCAATATGATTCAGTCATTCCATAGCAAGAAAAGCATCTATCCACACAGAAACTTGTATACAAATGCCCATACCTGCTCTAGGGTAATACTCAAGACTGGAGACAACACAAATGTCCATAAATACGTGGTTGGGAAAAAAAGAAAGTTTCAGTGTGTCCATAATGTGGAACACTATTAAGAAATAAAATTAATGAATTATTGGACTGTCTATATAGTGCAGTGGTAGAGGTCTACCTAGTAAGCATGAGACCCTAGGTTCAATCCCCAACGGTACTAAAAATCAAATAATAATAATGATGATGATGATGATGAACTATTATGTACCCAATCACATGGAGAAATCTTGGAATAATTACACTGAGTGAATAAAGACAGACAAAAATAGTGCATACTGTAGAATGATATTTATACAGAATTCATCAAATTCATCTTTAATGACAGAAATAGATGATTGCATGCTTCCGAATGGGGTTGGGGAGAGGGCAGCAGGAAATGGCCTGGCAAAAGGATTATAAAGTGTCAGGAAGAGACTTTCAGAAGCAATAAGTGTATCCATTTCCTTAATTGTAATGATGGTTTTATTAGTGTATACATTGGCTAAAACTACTTTGCAAAATCAAAGCATAGATAGCTTATTCTATGCTATGTATGTCTCAAGAAAAGTATTACGCTGAGATGGTCTCTAAATTAGGTCTTATGGGAAAGGAAAAGCCAGTCCCTATGTGGGAGTAAATAGTGTCCTAGGGCTGATTGGCATCTTTCAAAAGTGTATTAAATCATGTTTTAAAGACATACTGAATTTAGGCAGGATTTAGTGGACTTATACTAAAAATTACCTCAGATTTGTTTCTTTAAACCTAAATATAATGCAAATCAATGAGCTATCAATCTGGCAAAAAAAATATTTCTATTCTTCTCTTGGTAGTGCTGCCATCTGAAAGAAGAAATCTGGAGAGCTGTGATTTAGATTTTTTTTTTTATTTTCAATGCTTTAAAGAAATAATGACAAATAATATCAATTAGAATTTTTTATTTGGGGAAATTTGGTAGCTTTAGTACTTTGACTATAGTGGTGAAAAGCCTCTGAGAATTTATAAGTTGATAGGTGATCAAGGGGTCTAACATTATTCTTATTTCTAGCTCATTATAAAGCAGCTTTACAGAGTACATTTGCCAAAATGTACCTGGATATACATCAGCAAATAAAGCTACAGATAGGGTATATAGAATGGACCTGACTAGCAGCTCTTAAATATTTTTTTTTACCATTTTCCAATGAAATTTCCATTAAGAAATATCATAAGATGAGAATTCAAAATTAAAACTGACAGTTAAGGCTATTGTCTGTACTATATCCCTAACTTGTTGCTCTTTTGTAAGTAGTGCAAAATTATCAGGCTTAAAAACAGTGGAAAGTTGCTATCTCAGAGTCTCTAGTGTGGTTCAAAAATACAAAGGATATACAAATAAGAAAACCAATTCTTCCATGATAGAAAGCGAATTATTATTTTTTCTTGAAAAAAAACAAGACTGCTTTCCTAGCTCCCATGAACAATGCCTCTTTTTATTTATATATCTTTCAACAGATTTTATAGGCAAAAAAATTATCAGCAGGTTTACTTTCTAGAAAATGTTTATTTTGGTAGCCCTGTTTCTATAAGTAGCACACTATTAATAAAAAGCATATTAAAGAAAAAGTCTTAACATTATCAGAAATTTGTAATTGCAGACACCTAATCAAATTACGTCCAGAAAACCAGGAAATATGAAAAGAAAATCTTTTCTTTCCAGTGAAGCAGCAACCTGGTTTCAAGGCTGCATTGTTGATAGAGAATTCTCCATGGAACACTCATTTTTGTGCACCTTGTTAACAAGGACACCGGCATTCATTTGCTCCATTCTGCCTTTCCAAGGGTGTTTGAAAAGCAAAAATTTGGAAGATTTGGAAGATTTTGGAAGATTTTCTCTTTGATCATACAAAGGGTAGGTTCCTTTACCGTCCTGCACAATAAAATACTTTCTTCCAGAGCAAATGTCAGGTGGGTTTGTTTGCATTCCATGACAGAGGCTGAAATTTTCTAAGTGGTCCCTCTTCTGTGTCACAAACCAACTGTGTGCTTACAATCCACATCCCAGCTTACAGAGACTCAGGGGCCATGAGAAATCTCCATGAACGTGCACTACTGCTGCCTGCTCTGTGTGGGTAATTAAGCACTTTGTCTCTGGCCCAAATGTTTTTTTTTTTTAATGTTTTTGGGGATTGAACCCAGTGCCTCATACATGCTAGACAAGTGCTCTACCACTGAGTTGTATCCCCAATCTGTCTCAGGAGTCTTGTCTCCCTTCAGCAAACTAGTGTGCTGGCTTACAAATAAGGTGAACTTCAGACCCTTCTCGGCTCTTGACATGCTTCACACCAGGAAGTCTATTGGAACCTCTTCCATATTGATGAGGACATGAAAGTGGACTTAATCCTCAGATTAAAAGAGTAAAACAAGGAGGGAAAAGAAATAAACACAATCCAGGGCTTATTGTTATTAATTCTTTTTTCCAAGGGAAAAAGAAAAAAGAAAAAGCATGCACTTATAATCTATAATGTTTATAAAATACTTCAGAATGCAGTAACAAGAAGTATCTTAAAATATTAAAATACTGATTTCTGAAAATACTACTGCAAGGAAGTTCTAGAGAGTTATTTTTGTAATTTTTATGACTTAAGATAATGAAAAGGTATTTTATATTCTCAAATACTTTAAAGGTTATTACTCACACACACATGTATTCACTAAATTTGTTTACTATATATAATTGAAGATATATATATATATTCCTGGAGAATGAAAAATAAGAATAAAAGAATAAAATTTTCATTGTATAATAGTAGATACATCAATAAAGTTGTACCTGACATGTCAGCAAATTTGCTAGCCATGCTCAAAAGATAGAATAAGAATGCATTGGAGCCCTGGGATTAAATATTTCAGAAATTAGCTGGTGTCACTGAAGGCTACAACTCAGCAAAATAGCATGCAGGGCAGCATGACCTATGAAATAGCTGATAAAGACTGTCTACATAAGCATATTTATAAGGAGAAACTTCAAGTTTTCAAATGACCTGCTCATTTCAAATGAGTTCACTTTTCAGTGAAATGCTGAACTTTGAAGAAATGTCATCCTCTTTAATACAACATGAGTCAAGATCATCTGTTTATAAGAAAAATGTATGAGAAATTTAAAGAAGAAGGTAGTAACAACCAATAAAGAACTATAAATGAAAGGATCATCAAGCATTTCAAGTGTACTCTGGCTGATGTAAGTTCTCTTCAATGGGGTATCAACTCAAAGATAGTAGCCAGTAGCAAGTACAGTAGCATGTGGGGCAGAATATTCCAAGGCCAGTGACAGATATTGCAATTAAAGTGAAACGATGGAATTTCAGGGGGAGATGGAGGACTATTAATTAACTGATAATGAGATCATGGTGATGAGTGTATTCAGAGGAAATTAATGGACTAAGTGAAGTAGGATGTTCCAATTGATTAGAACTGGTAACTCTGAAAGTCTAGCTATGGAAGGAATAGGGCACTCTTAGTAAGTATGATATTGGAAGTAGTTACCTGTAATGATAGCATTAAGTTTGTGCCACACAAATAGATAACAATTATTATTTTTATTGATACATAAAACATAAAAATTATATATTAATGGTGTATCATAAAATGTTCAATACATGTATGCATTGCATAATGTTTAAATCAGGTTAAATATATTTATTTCCATAAATATTTATGTATTTTTAAGGTGAAATTTTTCAAAATCTTTTCTCCAGATGAGATCATGGTGATGGTAGTAATCAAAGGAAACTAGCCTGTTGCCTATAGTCTCCATACTGTGCAATAGCACACCAGAGCTCCTTGCTCCTATTTAGCTGTAACAAGTGTACACTGATCAACATTTTCCCATTCGCCACACCTCTCTGCTCAGCCTCTAGTAACTGTGGTTCTATTCCATTTCTATGAGATTCAGTTTCTTTTTGGATTCTGTATATGAGTGGGATCATGCAGTGCTTGTCTTTTATCTTTGACTTATTTTACTTAAAAATAATGATCTCCAGTTCAATCCATATTACAACTGACAGTATTTCACACTTTTTACAGATGAATAATATTCTATTATGCACACATACCAAGTTTTCTTTTGGATAGCAATTTTTAGGTCAAGAACTCTAAAGTACTAAGATATAGACCAATTGCTATGGCTATTTAACTGGTCTTAAGTGAAACCAAATTTAACATCTACATTTACTTACTGATTTTATAAAGTAGTTATTGGATGGGTGTGCTAAAAAGCAATAAATAAAAACCTGCATATGCATCATGAAATGAATGTGGCATCAATGCTTCTTAGATCATAGCTAGTTTCACTACCTTGTATGAAATGTCTTACATTTATCTTCTGTACAAGAATAGTTTTCTCACTAAATATCCAGTTTTGTGTTTTCTATTTTCATTTTTCTGTTGACTGTATTTTGGAGGATTTTTTGCTTATCATAATCTATTGATATTTATAAAATGCTATCAAATAAGAATACTGAGAGAATAATTATGTGTCCAAAATATATTTAGAATATTTGAGATAATTTTTTGCAAGAACTATTTTTTCTTTAAATTATTAAACAGACATAATATGAAAGTATATGCATACAATTTTTATGTTAATTTTTAAGAGAAATTAATTCCCGATTCTATAAAATAACCTGAGGCTTTTAATACTAACAAGACAAGTACTACTCCTGTATTACTTGAATTTGCTTCTCATTTAGGACTTAATTATTTAGATATACAACAAGATAACCAAAACCTTGTGTATTAGTTTATCTGCCTAACTGGAACTAAAAGTGAGACATAGGTGAGGAGAAATACCAAATTCAAGTGCATTAAACCTGTTTTTACAAACTGAGTCTCCAGTTCAGGAAAAGGTGGTATAGGACCACTGCCTGTTATGCTTATTCAGAAGGAACACTACCTGTAGTTCATAGTAGTAATCCAAATTAGATGGCACTAATAACAGAATTTTTATGGTACTTTATCATATTTTCATATTAATTTAGACCGACAGTTTAGACTATTTTTCTCTCCATCTACTGAATGACTTTGTCACCCAGATACATAAAATTTCATATTTTTATGAAGTTATTGTAAAATTTCTTCATATTCTCAAATGATTATTTGACTGGGACTTCAAATTTGTTTTCAGTTTTTTTACTAAACCTGATAGTTAATTATTATAAAGTTGTAGTTTAGTCAATTACCGCAGCTTAAGTTATTTCCTCCTAAAAGCTTTTATGACCTCCAACAACTAGTTCCAACCTATACAGTCTTCTTTTACACTGAAGTAGCCCACATTATAAATTGTTGAACCAACTTATAGTTTTATGTTTGTTTTCCAGAAGATATAAATTACTGTGAAGGGCTAAGGTCGAAGAGTAAGCTTTAGTAAGGGGGTATTGAGGTACCTCGCTTGTCAATACAATCTCACGTTTTAACTGTTATCCCAGCATTCTGTGTATTAATATCACCTTTCATTTTGAGAAGTGTCTTAGTGTGGATGATAAATTACATGGTCACTACACTTATAAACCCCATACCTTTAACAACTACCAGAAAATTAGGTACATGGTTGTCACTCAAAAACAATTTGTATGATTAAGAAATGAATGAACAATGAAAGAATTGACCAAAATTATCCTTAATTCTGTTTTTAAAAGATATTTTGAAATTCTTGTTAAAAACTTAATCATTCATGTCCCATAACAGGAAGCAGTGAATAATAGGTTCAAATATCTTATTTCAAAATCACCAACATTTTCATATATAACTTGTGAGGAAACTATTCCTGTATTTTACATGAACAGTTATCTGGTTTTTTGTTTACTTCTTTATATATTCTATTTTCCTCTCTGTCTCTTTTTGATTCTTAGTAGCTTGTTATTTTTTCATAGTTCTTCATGGTATTGGTGCAGGCAAAACTTAGAAGATCTTTATGCAGTGTCTCTGTTAAGTATAAAAATATTTCATTTATAGCTTTCAGGACTTCTTATCTATTTCTTTTTGAAGAATTTGATCATGAATTATACATACCAGCACAGCATGAAATATTCAACTCAAGTTCTTTCATTCCAGTTCAACCTACCAAACAAAGAGTGGTTTGAACAGAGAGAGGGTCTGTGGCAAGCAATATGCTAGCGCTATTTAATAGTATTTTTCCCCCAACAGAGTTCAGGTAAAAAGTCTATCAAAACAAGATTCTGTACACTTAGAATAACTCTTTGTTGTCATTCAATTAGCTGAGATAGCAACTTTATTTTAGGCACATAGTTGTTTCTCAAAATACGATAGTTGTTTTTCAAAAGTCAGAAATAACATTTCTATAAAACTGAATTATCATCATACAAATCACATTTAGCCACATTTTAGAACTCTGACTTATTTAGGAAACTGACATATTAGGACTATTACTACTACTTGAATAGTAACAAAGACATTTATCATTATTTTGAAATTCTGAGCTCAAGTATTCCTTTCATTTGATTAGTTACAATTAAAAGTTTCCTATAACAAATCTTTCTAAATCTTGAAAAAGTGAAGTCTTCTTCATTAACTGACAAATTCTAAGGTGTATCTGAAGAGAGTACATAGGCAGAGACCTGAGGGTAATTACTCTTGTTTTACAAAGAGAAGCTGTCTTTGATTTTGGTGTGCAAAGTATCAGCACATCGCTTTATCACAGCACAGAGCTAACCGAGTTGGGTTTCATTCATTGAGAACTCATATGTTCCCAGTGCCACTCACTCCAGGGACAGCTTTTCACAAGATCTCAACGGAATCCTCTGCTTTGTTAAAGGTCCTGAAATCCTCTTGCTTTCTCCACTGCTAAAGAAGAGAAAACTTCTCAGTTCCTCAGTCCTGCTCTGCTTCCAAGAAAAGAAGGGGGAAAAAATAAAATTAAAAAGAACAGAAGAAAAAAAAAAAGTAAAAGTGAAAAAGAAATTTTTTAAAAAAGAAAATAGATGACTCAAGAATGAGAGCAATGTCCAATCTTTATTCTTCTTGACTTTTGCTTTCCATGGGTTTTTTAATTTTTGTATGCTGGCTGCTTTGGAAATTCTGATCTTCTTTTTGGCTTTGTTAGGCCTATGAATCTTAATTCATCTTCCAAATCATTCATTTGAAATACTTTCTGATTGCTTTTTGGCTATCACAGACTGCTCACCAGTTGACAAAAACTTTGAGGGCCAAAATGGGAAAATGTTTAGTTCACCAAAATACATTTTCTATAGCACCTTGGCCAATGAGGATGAATTTCCTCAGTGACTCTACAATAACTCCAAACAGGTGACTTCTGCATTTCATCTAACTCTCCAAATGTAATTGGGAGAAGAGTTGTTCTTGTAGGAGCTACTCTGTCATAGCAAAATGAATGCCTTACACTCTTCAATTACTTGAAATCCTATTCACATTTAATTATGCCATTTTCATTTATCCTCAAAGCATTTATCTCTTGTAAACTTGCTTTATGCATGAAATTGCAAGTTTATGAATAAAGAAACAGGTTTTCTTTTTTTTTTTTTCCTTAATTCACCACAAAATCCTAAACAGCTAGTCCAGGAAGACTTGAGTGAATTATACTTATGAAAGAAAAAATGCAAAAAATATACTGCACCACCTCCGATAAGTTATGATATTATACAAGATAGGAACTGCTCTTATGTGAAGGCTTTTACTTCCTTGATCACTGTTGTCCTGTTTGACTATAGGACTTGCTTTGGTTAAAGAAAATTAAACAGAAAGGATTCAATTTCTACTAGAAGAATTAAGAGGGATTATGGGTTTCTTCTTTATTCTCCTGTTATCCCCTGGCTAGCTATGTATCACAGACCATTCCTTCAGCCTGGGCAGTGAGTGAAGACCTAGAAAAGTGAACTGAAGCCAGTCAGTAACACGTAATGTGAGGGAGAAATACATATTTATTCTTGTAAGCCGCTGACATTTTAGAATCTTTCTTAATGATGCATACCTTGGGTAAATTGACTGATATAGAAATTACTACCAGGAATGGGGGACATCATATTAAAAAAAAAAGTTTGTGCTAGTTTTGATGCTAAGTAGAAGGAGTGAGAAAACTTCAGTGGATATTAGAAAAATGTCATGTTATATATAGTGTAAAAATTTTGTTACAACTGTAGCTGTAATCATTTGGAAAGTCTAAAATGTATTCACTAAACTTTTATTTTAAGTAAAGAAACTGAAGTTACATGGTATTTGTTACATTTGAAAGGATATTTAAAAAAACAAAGTCAGAATTGGCTCTTTTCCTTTTCTTTTTTGTTTGAAAGCAGGAATGAAAGGAAATAACAGATTTTCAAAAGAAAATTAGGATTAAAGTAATTTTTATCTTGAATTTATAAAAGATAAATTTAAATATACTTGGAGTGATATGGGCCAATTAAAACCTAGGCCTGTGCCAAGCATCAGATGAAAGATATGGCCCCATTCCCTACCAAAGACTCTTAATTGAATCAGATGATATCAAGTGAATCACTTACTTAAATGGTATAGCAAGAAAAACTAAATGCTAAAAACACAAAACAATATCAAAAGTATCTCTCTCATGAAAGCCTAATGGGCTGAAGATGTGTAATTCAGTCTGAAAAAAAAAAAAAAAAGAATGTAATTGACGGTCAGTACAGTGACTGTCTGAGGGAAAAAAATATAAAAATGTGTTTAAATTCTTGGGAGAGGCAGTCTACTAAAAGGCTTAACAAATGAAACAACCACTTAACCCTCAGCCTTTCATAGAGGAAAAGGAAAACTGCTCCTTCCAAGAATGCATTGCTTTCATCTTCTCTCAGCTATGGTCAAAGTGTCTAACAGAGGGAAAAAAAATCCTCTGTGGGTAGTTTTTAGAGAACAGACAGATGAGGATGGTAGGAACACAAGGTTAAGAGAATAATTCCATAAAATGGGCCCACTATATTATGTGCTGACCCTCACATGCTTTCTTTGCCAAAAAGCAATTTACTTGGCCCTGCCTGGCCTAAGTGGATAGGATACAGGATATGTCACATTCTCAGCAAACTACCTGTAATCTGCAAGGAAATGCAAGCAGGAAATAATGTTGATAAGAGGAACCCAAGTTACTTTGAAGGGAGAGACATTTGTGACCCTTTTCACAGACCAGATTTCGGAAGATTAGGAAAATTCCTCCTAACCACAAAACCTGTAAAAATGACTAAGAATTCAATTAGAACAAGTCAGCATGGGCCAAAGTGATAGAGTTGTCATAGTGATGGGGATTTGAAAGCCTGTCACCCTGCTGTCAGTCAAAAGTCAAATGGTGGACCTGGTTGGACTCTGGAAACTTCCCTGGGATCATCCATGCAAGACAGGCAAATTGTACCTCTCTTCTCTGAGAGGACCTGCTCTCTTCCTCTAGAGTGTCCCCTTTCTCTGTTCCTGTCCCTTACTCATTCCTGCTATCCTGAGCATGTCTGAAATCTTTCTAACTTGATCACAAGAAGGGGGAATTGAAGAGGGGGTCTCTGCACTGCCTCAGTTTCTCAGAAAACCCCAGCTCTATAATAGTAGAAGGCACAAAAGAAGTCTGAGGTTCACTACAGGCTAGTCCCTGTGGCTCAGGGAAGTTTCTGGGGCAGACACAATGCTTCTTGCGCCTGCTGCACTGGCACAATTAAGCAATACAAGAAGGCAATCTAACCTAAGTTACATGCTTCAGGGACCATGTGACCAACTTGGTGAAGACTTGAAGGACAGCCTGCTTCCAGGGGAAAACAGGACAAAGTTTAGATGTCCTGGGCAATTTCTTCCTAACTCAAGATGTTACCTTTGCTAGAAGAGACAAGAACAAAGCCCAGGTTGTTTCAGCTGATCCACCCTATCTCTAGATATTGCATTTCCTGAACATTCTGTATTCTTATGGACTACATGCAAGAAAAGTGATAGAAATGTGTCAGTCCAAGACTACCTGGAGAACTGTTGTACAACAGGCCTTTTGTTTTCTCTGTATCAGAACTCGGAATACTGAAGTCAGTGTTGGTGCAACTGGGCACTCATCAGGAGGTCATGGGGAAAATGCTGCATTCAGGTTCATTCAACATTTTGGTAGAATCTAGTCCTTATGAGTCTAAGAGCACCAATTCTTTGTGGATAATCAGCTGGAGTTGTTTTCAGTCTTGAGAAGCAGCTTACATTCTTCCTTATTGAGCTATATTTCCTATCTGACAATGGAATACCAAATCTTTCTCATGTCTGACTTTCTATTCTGATACCAACCAAATAAAATTCTTCTTTTAGAGGCATAAAATTATATAAGACCCACCCAGATAATCTTTCTACACTCAAAGTCAACTGATTAGTAACCTTTATAATATCTGCAAAATCTTTTTGTCATAAAATGTAACATAATTTGAGTAAGATGTTGCTTACATTTGCAATCATGGGGATTAGGAAAAACTAATGGCACAGTTTGGGAGAGCATTCGTTCATAATATTCGAGAAGATGTTACTTGACATGGACACTATCCTTGCTTTTTCATTGCGTTCCACTTTCTAGAGGCACTATTTTAATGGTACTTTCTATAATGGAATTGTCCCCACCTCAGAATCTATTGAAATTTGGTGTCTGCCATGTAGGCTTCTGCAGACATATTTAATGACTTCTTAAGAAAAAAAAAATTCTACCTAGAACTCTGGCTTGAATGATTCTTTGTTGCTTCCCTGGACAAGTATACAGGGCACTTCAAGTGTTCTTTTAGTAAAAGGGAGACTTTCCAAAGTCCTTACTACAAATAAGTATCTAAATTTACCTTGTGCAGAAAAGGATCTTTTCTAACTCTGCTTATACACTGAACTCCAACCTCAGTTCCATTCATTTGTAGGACCAAAGTACACCTAAACAAAACACTTATGAAGGCAGAGTCATTGATTTTCCCTGAAGATTCTGTGAGTGAATAAATGAATTTACACATTTGCACATTGGTGAGAAGGCCCTGGTCATGGACACTGATTCTTAAGGCTCCTCAAATGAAGAAGTTAATGAAGCTCCTTTCCTGATAGCAATATGCTATGAAATACACATTGAGCTTAGTTAAGATTAAGACAATCTTTGTCAACAGCCATTTGCCATGTGTTTAAAAGTTTCTCCCAGGTTTGTTTCTTCTCTTTGCTTTCTTGTATACAAATTACAGTGCTGCCTGGATCAAGGCATATTTGTGTGCACACCATGATCTGACATTTCACTGTGTTAGTGCTATTACTGAAGTAATACAGTTAACACTTTACTAGAGAAACTCCAGACTATGATTATGATGTATTCAATTGTTCTAAGAGAACTTGACTAATAACATAGCTTTATGTGTTCTCATATGTCCTGTTATTTTCAAGAACAGGAAAAACTTATTGATGGTGGTAGAAATCAAGTAAAGGTTTCAAACAAGGAGGCAGAAGTGAATCTTGACTAAACCTGAGTATGAAGGAACATTCTTGGGTAAAATATTCTATACAGTGATCTGGGTGGTTGCAAATATCAACAAGCTTCAAGCAGTGAGTTAAAATTTGTACCCTTTACTTACTGAATGTATCTTATACTCTATTAAAAAGCATAACAAGATAAAATATGAAATAAGACTAAAATGGTACCTTTCATTTAGTACTATTAGTTAGGTATGCAATAAGTTGATATGGCTTATTGTTTTTCCACATTGCATGTATAAATGTCCACTTTAACATTTTATTCCTATTATTGTATTCCCTAATTTTTGTTGAAATTACTATACAAAATAAAGAAATCTTTTAAGATATGGTTTTGTAAAATTCATATTTAGTTCCTGGCAAATTATTTACTATTTAACAATAAATATTAATTCAGAACACGGTGGGAAAATGCAAAGCCATTCATTATTTGGAGTAAGAATAAAATTAATTCTTTCAGATTTTAAAGAAGAAATAGTTAAGTATAGAAAAACTTATAAGGCACAAAATGAGTTTCTCAAGAAAGGTGCATGCAAAGGTAACTACCTTTGATTCTGATCTCAACTAAATTATGTTTCCTTCTTCTTTATGTTAGTACAGACTGAAGAATCAAATTTTAAAACAATATACTGCAGAAATTTATTTTTAAAATTTATGAACTTCCTTCTGTCAATATTTAAAATTATCCTATAGCTACACCATGTCACTTTCAAATAAAATCAACAGGTACTCAGTCATTCTGAAGCTAGAGGCAAAAATTCAAATAGAAAATAACTAACTTTAGTTTTCTCATTTTAAGAAGTTAGATGTTCTCATAAGGAAAGTAGTTTGATATCTCTATAAATTTTTATAGGTTCATTTGGATGAACATTTTCTATATGACCTAGATATTGTAGTAATCCTTGACTTTTAGTCAAATTCTCTCAAGAAGCAAATCACTATTAATGCATCACCCTCAAAAGGAACATTTTTTAAAACTTTCACAGGATAGGAAAAAAATTATTGGTAAAATAATGCAATTTATAATTATAAGAGCTTTGAATAATATTCTGTGGATACACCATATCTTAGGTAGAAATATCAGGTTTGCCCAGAATTACAACTAATCAGAAATCTCCACTGACAGAAAATTTTAAAGTTTAGAAGTAAGATCTTCCTGATCATCAAAGGAATGCCAAAAGCAGAGTCTGAGAAGACAAAAATAAATTAGTCACTCTGCCGTCACAGTTAACATATGTAGGAGGGAAAGCAAGGTGTCAGGAAATATTGTTTAGAAAGAGGAAACCAAACGAAGAAAACCGCCTTTTGTAATTTAAGGAATGCTGTACTGACATTGTTTTATTCCTGCTCTCCTAACTACTCCAATAGCTCTTTTCAGGCCTGAGTTTTAGTTTACAAACATCACAGCATGTGGATATCGATAGGATGTTATAACTGAGTAACAATGAGCAGTCATAACCTGCACTGCAGCAATTGAGAATGGGGCGTGAGAATGAAGAGCAAGCTTTGTAAGTTTCCTTTTGTCTCTGATTTATTTTGAATTATCTTAATCTTTAAAATTTACCTAGTTTGTAAATAGGACAAGCAAAAATGAAATCTTCATGTGTTTTAAACTAAAGTATTCTGGAAAATTCTATCAGCATCTCATCACATATTTATGGATGATGATAGATGAGTTATTATTCCTTGAAAAACTGAATTTTAAAAACCTATTGCATGAGGAACTGGTTAAAACAGGAATATCTGACACCAAGAAATTTGAGTCTCTCATTAATCCTCTATCTTTTAATAAATGATAGAAACACCAGGGGGGCCCAGAAGGCACCCTCCCTTCCCCGCTGCTCTTACAGTTCAGTGGGATTGTTCCCTGTGGTGGTGTTCCACAAAACACAGAATAATTCATCCTCCTGTGCTGACTGTGAGCTCCTCATTTTAAAGAAATGCATTGATTTTTCTTAAATTTCTTTGAAGCTGATTGAATTATCCCTTCATCAGCATTTTTTCACCCTTAACATAATTACTACCCATCTATGTGCAAGAAACTCCATTCTTAATTACTTGGGAAGAAAACTGTAGCAAAAGGCATACTTATGATGGGTTGAATGACAGAAAATGAAATTATGCAAAGTTTAGAATCTATCATATTTTGAGGGAAGTTGGGTTATATAGTTAAGACTTCATTCCCCTGAAATATGTAATTTTATGGAACTCATAATTGTCAGGATGTAATTATATATAGCATTACATGGACACACGTATAATCAGATAGTACGTCAGAAGAGGTTATAAAGGAGTCAGAATTATGGTGGATTAAATATCCATACAAATTCCCTCTGTGAATGTTGACCTCCACTTTATTACTTCTAAAACTAAATATTTGAAAATTTTTTTCCCAGTATTTATAGATTCTGTCACTGATTCTATTAGCAAACTAATTCTGTGTGTTTGCAGGGACTGCTGTAACAAAATATCACAAACTGAGTGGCTTAAACTACTTCAATTTGCCATCTTATATTTTTATAGGCTAGAATTTTGAGAATAAAATTTTAGCAAGACCATTCCCCTCTGAAGGTTCTAGGACAGGACTTGGTTCATGCCTTTCTCCTGGCTTGAGAGTTTGGCTCTTTGATGCCTATTTGCTTGTGGTGGCACAATTTCCATCTTCGCACGGCATGATCCTTGTGTGATTGTCCAAATTTGTCCTCTCTACGAAGTCAACAGTCATAACAGAATTGCAGTTTTTCCTATACCAGTATGATGTCATCTTACTAATTACAATGACCCTAATGCCAATTAAGAATAGATTACATATGCGAAGCTGAAGAATAGATTACATAAATTTGAGAAGACTCAATTCACTAATAATAGTACTATAAATGTTTACTTCCTTATTTCCTTCAGCATCTTACAAAATATTTTCAAAATATTTTTTTATTTGAAACTAAGGAAACAAAACAAAACAATAACAACAACAAAAACTTGCCATCAAATTTGAAGACATGTTTCTTTGTAAAGTGTGTGTGAATCCTGTGTGACCTAAGATATTATCATATTATACAAACAAAATTGAATTTAAAGTGGCTGTTACTGCCGGGCAAGGTGGTACATGCCTGTAATCCCAGTGGCTCGGGATACTGAGGTAGGAGGATCACGAGTTCAAAGCCAACCTCAGCAAAAGCGAGACACTAAGCAACTCAGTGAGACCCTGTGTCTAAATAAAAATACAAAAGAGGACTGGGGATGTAGTTCTGTGGTTTAGTGCCCTTAAGTTCAATCTCTGGTAGCCCCCAAAATAAAAAATAAATAAATAAATAAAATAAAGCAGCTATTACTGTTAACTGATTTGATGATGGGATAATGCAATTAAGAGCTTTTAACATTACATAAAATCCATAAAAATTGCTATAAAATGAACACAAAGCTAAATGTTTCATATTCAGGTAAACTTCTGCAAAACTCTATCACTCACTTCAAAGAGAAAGCATTATTTCTGATAATAGAGATGATGAATAGATCTTCAATTGTGCATTCCTGCCTTGATGCTTTTCATTCTCAAGATATATGTTTATTGTATTTTTTTCTGCTAAAACTCCCCTCACCAGGGTATTTCCTTTGACAAACAAAGAGCAAACTTCCACATAAAGGAAAAACTATTTTTTTTTTTTTTTTTTACCCACAACAAAAAGTTAGATCCTGCTGAGTATCTCCCCAGGCTTCTATAAAAATTCACAGGTGAAGTTCTGCCACCTTAATAAGAAAACTAAAACAGCTTTGATCAGCTAAGCAGAAATAGGTTTTATTCCAAGCACATTAAAATATACAAAGAAATCATAGTATAAGCATTGCTTTTGGCCTTTGCTTCCTTGCTTATGATTGTTACAACAAAACTTTGAAATAAACTTAAAAATACTTTCTAACTTAAAAGTATCATTTAAAACAGTTTCACGCTAGGTGTGGGAATTAGTTTGATTTCCTGCTATGTAATCACCCTGACCTCTATTTCTTTATTTGAGAAATTATTGAGAAGTAATAGCATGTTTAATCAAAAAAGCATGTCTATAATTTAAAAATAGATAGTCATGAATTATATAATGTAAAGACAGATATTTAAGTTGTTCAAATTGGTGTGGTAGTCATAAAAATATTTCCAACTTTTAAAATGTCTCTGGCTGTAACCTCTTCCTTTTCCTAAAATTGCAATTTTTTTAAAGAAATTCTAATAGCTGTTACTGTTCTGGTTAAAAATGTGATACTTTAGTTAATATCATTTGGAATCTGGAGAAATTTGGAAAGAATTTAGAGGTGCATATGTAATTCCATAAATAAGGCCCACAACTAAGTTACCAAATATAACGTTAATCTTGTATGCATATATGCATTGCATATATATACAAAATTAAGATCTCATTTTCTAAATAGTATCTGTTGCTTTACTCCTGTGTTTAGTCTGTTTTGAACAGTTACCGACTTTAAGATATGACTACATGGTTTTAGAAATGACATGACTACATGTAAATGCAAAACAAGTGGTTAAACATTGTTTTTTTTCTATTGGACTGCTTCATGTTTTAAAATTTTCTCTGGATCATGACTAAATCTATAAAAATAGTCTTGCTATATGTTTGAATAAATCTGAATTTCACCAAAATTTGGCCTCTAACTTTGCAAGATTCTGATCAATTTTTCAAACTCTTAATGCATTTAGAAGTTATTACATAATCTTTAAGCATCCAAGTCAATTTTCTCTTCCAAAATAATGTTGTATATAAGAATTATATATGAGACTTAAGGAAAAATGCAAAATGAATGATTCATCTTGGTTTAATTGTGAAATATTTCCACAACATCTGAGATTAACAGTAAGATAGTTATTAATTATATCTACTTATTCTTATGTAAATTATCTGCAGCTGTTATTATCTTTATTTTTCTATTGAAATATTTTTATCACTCTGTAAGGCCATCACTGTCAAGTTATGATTTTTACAAATATGTTCCTCTTGTGTCAGTCTTCTTTTTCTTTTGTGGGGAGACAAATTCAGGAGCAAGTTATTGTTACATTTTATGTAATAAAACATGTCAATATGATCTCACTAATTTTTCAATGTTTTATGTTAAAATATTCCCCTGTTGAAATTGCTAGTTAAGTATTTCCATATTTTCAATTATCATTTTTGTCCCCCAGTACTGGGGCATTTTACCCTGAGCTACATTCCCAGTTCTTTTTACTATTCACTTTAAAATAGGGTCTCTAAATTGCTTAGGGTCTCCTAAAGTTGCTGATGCTGGCTTTGAATTTGTAATTCTCCTGCTTCAGTCTCTTGAGCTACTGGATCATAGATATGCTCCACTGTGCCCAGCTGAATTTAAACTGATGTTCCACAGAAATTATTTTTTGTAAATGTTGTTTTGTGGCTATTTTTATTAATTATGTTTTCTCTTGGAAGAATGGTGTCATTTCATACTTTAGGAAGTATGTGACTTATTAACTTATTAAGATATTTTTACTTTCATGGGTGTAAGTTTATGTGTGTTTATATTTTTTAAAAATGGTTGATGCATTTTACTAAATGTATGTCAGTGCTTATTAAGAAAACACTTTCTTAACACATCTTTCCAAGCAGTCTTATAAAACATTTTAATAAAAGTCTGCTTTTATCAAAGCATATATACATCTGTTCCATTTATGTACTATTATATAACTAATATTTCATGGAATACAGTATTTTAAAACAATCCTTTTAGATCATGTGATTCAGAAATTTGTCTGGGGTACACCAGGTATAGTTTGCCTTTGCTCCACAACATCTGGGACCTCAACTGGTAAACTTAAAAACCGAGAGAGACTCAATGTGTTGAAGACATACTCTCTCCATATGTCCTGAGTTTTCTTTAAGATGTGACAACTTGTTTAAAAGGTGAGCATCCCAAGAGAAAAGGCTTAGTAGAAGTTCCATCAAATTACAATGTTGCCTCATAAATCAGTCCTGTCAGCCACAAAGTTACTAAGGTCGTGTTAAGGAGAGGGTCATAGGATTCCATCTTTATATTGGAGGAATTTCAAGTAATGTATATATATGCATCTTTAAAACTGCCACAATTATCAAGGTATTTTCTATAGTATACCTTTTTGTCAACCAATATCATGATGATAACTGTTCATTACAGGAAGTTCTTGAACAGGATGTCTGAAAAATCAAGTGTCTTCACCTTTGCTTCAGGAGATACTTGTAAATCAATTTATATGGGCAAACACCCTGTTTATCTGAACATATTAGATGACATATTAAGAAAGTAGTCTTCACATCAGGACAGACAGCCAGCTTATCAGTATCCTACTTTTTCTTATGAATACTTATCCATTAGCCTTATTTCACCAGTCTTAAATTTATATTACTATCTCGGAAACTTTACCCAGTTGCAATCAGTATCCTCATTTCAAAAGACCCTTTGTAAGCAACTTGTTTTCAGAACCCAAATCTGTTAAGTATCATCCATAAAATTTCCCTCATTAGTCACTAATAAGATAGTCTGTAGTTATCCCTGGTAGATTAAGTTTAATACATTTAGTTTATTGGATTAACAGATTATTCTCATCATCTTTGTGACCAGGTCAATAGTTGACAATCCTGAAAGATGAACAGAAATTCATTGGAGAATCCTCATCACACAGCTAAAGAAAATTAACTCTGATTTGCTGGTCTACTTTAAGGATTCTTGAGTTTCTAGTTTGGAAGAGTTTCCAGAACAATGATAAGAAAGCTCCATATTAGGTGTAATTATGATTTCTTTCCACCAAGTTTACTTTTTGTCTTAGGAATAAGGATTCCTATTTTTAAGAATCATTTTTCACTTTGCATTTTAATAATACTACTCTTTGTCTCATTGATGGTCCTTATAATATAAGGAGACATTCAAAAAAAGAAGACAGTTTCACATTTAATTATTCTTTCTTTTAATTCGATTTGAAAGGTAAAAAAAAGTAAGATTTTATCGGATTGCTGTCACTTGCCAGATTTGTTTTGGGTCATTTATAAAAAAATTTTGAGAATTCCCACAATTTTGTTTTGTGTCCCTGGGAACTGAATTATTTAATTTCACCTAGAAGATCTGTAGGTTTCAGCTGGTTGTCAATTGAAGATTATGTGTGACCAGATTCTGGAAACCCAAGGTGAGGCAAACATTCTTCTTATGGCATTGACTGTTCTGATGAAGTTCTCCGAATGTGTGTGTCTTCTAAGCCAGAGATCTTTGTCTTTGTGATTTTAATCCATGTATATATCTGACTAATTAGAACAATAAATTTTTTTTTTGGAACCAGGTTTTTAACTCAATGGTACTTAAATGCATCCTCAGCCTGTGTTTATTCTATTTTATGTTATATTTTATTTTATTTCAAGATAGCATCTCTGCAAGCTTAGGGTCTCCTTCAGTTGCTGAGACTGGCTTTGAACTTGTGATCCTCCTGACTCAGCCTTCTCAGCTGCTGGGATTACAGGCATTCACCACCATAACCTGCTCATTTTGGTAAATTTTGGACATGAAAAAAATATTAATCGTGAGAATTTATTTTAGTCAAACAAAAAGACACATTAAAGAGGTATTTTTTTTCTGTCTAAATGAAAGATCACTTGCTTTAATCTAGTAGACTTTCATTTATTTTTGCACCACTCAGATTATTTGTTACTATTATTGTATGGCTTGAAGGAATTCCCAGTGTTCCAACCAAGTTTTCTTTTAAAGTGATTTATCAGTTCTTTCTCTTGTGTGTGTTTCTATTTCAAAATATATTTTCCTGCATCAACACCTCCTCCCCTGCTTGCAGAAGTGATATAATTAGTCTTTTGTAATTTAGTACTTACTGGTTGCACTCTTCCTCAACTTCTCCTTTATGTTCTTCTCTTCCCATTTCTTTTCTCCTCTGGGAACATTTGCATACAAACTAAGAAAACACGTTCTATTACTATGTATATGTAGTACCATGTGCTTATTATTACAGTAAATAATTCCAAAAGGAAATTAAAAAAATAAACAGGGAATGGCTATTTTCTCTTAAAAATATTTCTTATTTGTTTGTTTGTGTGTTCTTTTCCTCCCCATTTGCCAAAATTAAAATTCGGGAAAAGAAAAGGAACTAAATTCAACTGTGAGTTGGAGTAATGGTCTTGATTTCTAAGTTTAGGATAAAAAGCAGACAGATTGACATGTTTTTCATTCTTTAAAATTGTGTGCATATATATACACTTTTCTAAGTTATTCTAAGAAGTTTTCTATATTATTCTTGTAAGTAAGTGGGTCACTGGGAACATATAAAGATTTCATTGAATTTTTAAACCAACTCTGTATTTCTCCCAAATATTACCACTACTTAAATATAATGCATGAACATTGGTTTTAATTCAAGATTTTAGTTTATCTTCTTACAATTTGAAAATTTTTAAATTTAAACATCTCCTATAGACTAGGATTTTATCATTATTCTACAAATTAATATATATAAAAATGTATAAAATATGATTAAATAAACTATGATCATGTGGGTTTTTTTTTTTTAATTAATTTTGTGAATTCTACAATACCACAAAACATTTCTGGAACTTGAGTCAACTTTACAATCTTAGTAAATATTAAAAAAAATGACTAATAATAACAAATAGATGAATGACTGAAGGTTTTCTTTTGCTCTAAAAACAAATATTTTTAACACAGAATTTTTTTAGAGTTGGAAACCATGTACCAGAATGGATAAAAATAAAGGTATATGCAGACTTTCTAAATCTGATTATTTATTTTTAATAATGGTATCTTATTTGTGAAAAAAAGAATGTTCATCACAACCATAAGGAAAGAAAAAAAATATTCGAGAGATAATTCCTAACATCTATTTAAGTTGTTGCAAACTGTAAATGATGTCTTTCTTAAACATAAAGAAGCAAAACCACCAAGCAGGCTAACCATAAACTTTAAGGGGAAAAAAAAAAAAAAGGAAAGGAAAAAGAAAGAACACCCAATCAGTTATATTCATATGGTGGAGAAATAAAAGGAAACAACACAGTGGCAAGTAGAAAAATGTAACATTAAAAGAGCTATAGAATTAAAAAAAAGAGCTATAGCAGAATTGTCATGAAAAAAAGTACAGGGAAAAGCTACTAACTTTAAAACTGGGTAAGAAATGAAAACTAACACTGACCAAAAACAAAGAAACAAGCAAACAAAAACCCCTGAGAGTTCATTAACAGCAGTTCTATGTTATGAACAAACTGAAAAGTAGTATTACTGTCTAGGTTTGCTGCAAAGAGTTGAAGAAAAGGACACAAAGATAGCAAGCAAAAAGTAGGTTTATTGCAAAAGCAACAGAGATACAGAGATAGACTTCTCCAAAGAGATGGGGCCCTAGAGATGGGAATCCATTGAGGAAGTTTTGACTTATTCTTTGTGTGTGTGTGTGTGTGTGTGTGTGTGTGTGTGTGTGTGAAATATATTTTTATTGAGTGAATGAAATTAATAAATGACTTAAAGTTCTTTTAATGGTCCCTGGAATTCCATCTTTTCCTATCTCCTCCCCTGTCCATGCTCTCCTCACTATGATTGACTGGTGCCCTCTCTGTCCACACGTCTGTTTTTATTTTTCTATTAGGATTCCCCTGCGTAGGAGCACAAGTACAGAAGTGTCTCTCTGATTGGGTTCCCCTGCTTGTCCACCAGCACTTTTGTCAGGCAGGACGTTGACCTCATCAGAAGACCCTCTCCACACTCCTTTGTCCTGGCCCTGCTCAGGACCTCCTCATATGCCATCTTGCCGTGGTGGCCTAAGACCTTCTACATCTCCCTCAGGAGTTTCTAACATGGGCTCATAAATCCTTTGTGAATTTCCTGGGTTATGGAAACATCTTTTACTCTCAAGAAACAACTTTCTTTTTAGGCTTCTGCAAGAAAAGGTGGACGTTTTAGCCTCAGGCACTGATGTCTAGGAAAGGGGAGTTGCTGAGGGTAGAATGCTCACAAAGGAACAGTGACTTACTCTATCGCTTGTGTGTACTAAAGTTTCCATGAACATTCAAATGAACAGGGTTCAGAAAGCTGCCAAATTGCTAACAAACAGCGGCACCTAAAAGGTAGTTCACATGGAGAGGGGATGGAAGCGTCATGTCCCTTCCCATACTCCATACTCTATGTCCTCATTGGGCTGATTATCTGCATTATCTATAAAATCCCGTATTAATGTAATAAACTAATAAATGTTTTTCACCAAGTTCTGTGAGCCATCCTACCAAATAAATACAACCCAAGGAGGAGGTTGTAGGAACTCTAATTTATAGAGTCAGTAAGTAATGTGAGTAACAACCTGTGATTGACATCTACAGTGGTGATAGTTTTAAGGGACTGAGCCCTTAACCTGTGAGATTGATGCTATATCCAGGTAGATAGTGTCAGAATTGAACTGAATTAGAAGATATGCAACTGATGTCTGCTGGAGTATTGCTTGGTATGTGAGGGAACTCCCTTCTGCCCCCACTCCTATCTGTACCCCTTGCTCCTATAACTAGTGTCAGAAGTGAGTGGTAGTGGTGAAAGAGTGGGAAAAACAGTTGACTTTTCTGAATCAATTACATAAAGCAAAAATTTTATAAAAATAGAGATATGGATAGCTTCCACAACTGCACTTGGATATTTTAATTCTCTCCTCTCAATAAGGAATACAATAGATATACAGAAAGTCAGGAAGGATATAGAATACCTGAATATCATTATTAACCTACTTAGCTGCATAAGCGATTTTAGAATATTTAACACATTACCAGCATAATGCACATTATTTTATGTGCACAAGATATATTTACCAAGATAGATCATATTCTGACCAACAAAACAAAAAATAATACATTGAAAGTATTAAAATCTCACAAAATATGCTCGAAGACAAAAATTGGATTAAATTATAAATTAATAACAGAAAAGTCAGTGGAAAATTTCCAACAATTTGGAAAGTAAGCCATACATTCTATGTATCAATAAAAAAAATCAGGAAGAATTTTAGAATTGGTTGAAAACAGAAACATAATCAAAATGTGTGCAATAACATGCAGTGTTAGCTATAATACTGTGCTTAGTGGAAATTTTATAATAATAAATGAGTATAATTCAAATAGAAAAAAAGATATTAAACAAAATTTAAGCTTCAACTTAACTATATTGAAAAAGATATTTACACCCTAAGCAAATAAAAGGAAATTCATAATAAAAATTAAAATAAAAGTCAATGAAATTAAGAATGGAAAAAATGGATAAGCAACAAACCTAAAAATCTGTTGCTTAAAATGAAATGTGTAAAACTGATAAATGTAAAGCTATGGCTAGCCTGACCAATAAAGATAAAACACACTAATTGTAAGTCAATATCAAGTACAAAAATTGTACAGTTATGGATCTTATAGACAGTAAAGAATAATAAGGTATAATATAAACACTATGACCAATTTGATTAGTACATTCCTAGAGAGACATATTATGGAAGTTCCCTCAAACATAAATGGCATGAATAGTATTCTCCTATTAAAGATATTTACTATGAGGTTAAAAACCTCACAAGAGTAAATTAATGAATGGATTTCAAAAATTTGAAAACTGCCCTTATGGATAAAATTCTTTGGGATATGCATCCCATGGAATATCACTCAGTACTTTAAATAAAAAGGGAAACTCTTAGATCCATAGAGTGTCTGGAGTACTCTATGCTAAGTAAAATAAGTCACTCACAGACAGACAAATACTACCTGATTCTACTCATAAAAGGTATCTAAAGTAGTCAAATTGATGGAGACAGAAGGGAATGAAGGTTGTTAGGGAGGAGTAAATAAGGAGTTTTTCAACAGGTATAAAGTTCCGAGATGCAAGATGAATAACTTCTAGTGAGCTGCTGTACAACATTGTACCTGTACTAGCCAATACCATACTGTGGTGAACTTTTAAAATTTAACAAGAGGTCTCATGTTACTTATTCTTAACACAGTAAATAATAACAATACTCATTCAAAGAAACTTTTTAGAAAGCGAAAATATTCATGAGTCAAGGTTAAAATTTATAAGTCAAATATCTATCTGATTAAGGATTTTTATTGAGAATATAAAAGAAATCTCAAAACAATATGAAAATATGTGATCTTATAAAAAGGGAGGTGGGGTATAACTTAGTGGTGAAGTTGTTTGGCTCAAATGTGAAAGGCTCTGGGTTTGATTCTCAACACTGGAAAAAAAAGGAAGGGGGAGTATTCAAACATTTTACTAAAGATAATACATAATTAACAAACAATAAAATGAAAAGCTATAAATTATCAATTAGCGTAAAATGCAAGATAAATTCTCAAAGAGATACCATTATATCCCCATTGAAATGGTGGGGAAGGAAGAAATGTAGGGAGGTGGGAGAAACAGAAAAGAAAGTCTAGTGTTCATGAAATAACAAAGAAACAGTCTTTATCTTGATCTTATCATTACACGCATTATACAGTTATTGAAATACCATATTGTACCCCACAGATATGTGTATTTAAATATATTATTATAAAAAGAAAAAAAGTGGGTCTCTTTTAATATTGAGTGTGTGGAGTGATACAACCACTTTGGAAAAGAGTTTGACAGTTTCTTTAAAAGAAAATATAAATTTCCATACTATCCAGCATGAAACTCCTAAGTATCCTCCCAAGTGAATGAAAATTATATTTACATAAGGATATTTCTGATAATTTAACAGTGGGTTCTTCATAACATTCAATACCTGGAAACAACTCTAAGACCCCTTAAACAATAAACTAATGACATTATAGCCACACAATGGAGTTCTAATTAGCAATAAAAATGAGTAAATGATTGATCATGCAACAACATAGATACAATTCAAATGCATTTTGTTAAGTGAAAAAATCAGATCAAACTTTACTTTATGACTTAATTTATATTAAATCATGGAAAAGAAAACAAAACAGGTTGGTGATTGCCAGCAATTGGAGTTGGATAGAAAAAGTTTTTTTAAAAAAGTATATGAAGAAATTTTTGAGGCAGTGCATTGCTCTGTATCTTTAATCAGGTGGAAGTTGCATGACTGTACATTTATCAAAACTGGCAGAACTGTATACTTAAATGAATATACTTTGTAATATATAATATATATATACTTTACTATTTATAAGGAAAAATGACATCATTATGAAACAATGGAAGTAGTCTGTTTCCATTGGAGAAAAAAGTGTTAAGTGGACAGCTGGCCTAAATATGTAATAATAAATCCCACCATTATGTACAATTATACTGCACCAATAAACAGTTATGGAAAATAATAATAACAAAAATTTCCACCAAAAAGTTTACATTAAAATAAGAAACAAAGTTTTAAAACCAAAATTTTTAGAAAGAAAGGTCAATCTACTTGACACATCATAAGTTTAAAAGTTTGCATGAACTTAGCAATAAGAAGGCATCTGGTCTTTTGATAACAGAAAGATTATTCATTAGAAATTCCAAAAAGTAAGTTCTAGACAAAATATCAATTGCTTATTTGAAATCCATCAAAAACATTTCAAAATTCTTAATCTGTTTTGCTTGTTACACAAAAAACATTTTTATCCTGAAAACCATAGATGGATAGGTTAGTAATATGAGTTGGTTCATGTTCATCAAATCACAATATATTAAATGTTTTTGTCATGTACAATTGGTTGCCCATGTAATAATCCTATGCCTTTTATGCAAATGTCCTATTTTATCTCTAAGTGTATTAAGGGAGAATAAAAATTGATTATACATTCAGACTCCTTTGCATTGCTGCTTAACTATACAACTGAAATCTGGTAAATAACGTATAAGCAAAATTATCCTGGATGGAACTCCTTAGATAGTTTTCTTTTTTCTTATTAAAGTGCATGTGGGAAGGGAAGGGAAGGGAAGGGAAGGGAAGAGAAAGAAAAGGAAAGGAAAGGAAAGAAAAGAAAAGGAAAAGAAAGAAAAGGAAAGAAAAAAAAAACCTTAGGGTATTTAGTTCAGATTTACATTGGAATATATCAAAATACAGTCCTAATTAGTAAAAATGTTTTTAAAAAAACCAATTTAGAATTGGTTTATATTTAAAGCATCAGGAACTTAATTATAGATAGATAAGAAATTCTTGATCTTTATCATGAAAACCAATGGTACTGATGATCAATCTATCACTTTATGTATAAAATTGGAATTTTGTGGTAGGATATATTTTAAAGGGAGTTATGTTTCACATTTTGAAACTAGGAATTTGTTTCAGTTAACTTTTATGTCACTGGAACCAAAAGATCCAACAAGAACAACATAAAGAAGGAAAAGTTTGTTTTGGCTCATGGTTTCAGAGGTTCAATCCATGGTCAGTCAATTCCATAGTTATGGGCCCAAAGTGAGGTAGAACATCATGGCAGAAGTCATGGCAACAGAAAGCAGTTCAGGAAGTGGTGACCAAAAAACAGAGAGAATGGTAGAGAGAAAGAGCTCTGCTCACCATGGACAAAATATAAAGCCGAAGGCACATTCCTTGATCTACTTCCTCCAACCCCACCCTACCTGCCTACTTACCATCAGGTTAATCCACTGATTAAGTAATACCTCTCATAATCTAATCATTTACCTCTGGTAATTTTGGCATTGTCTCACACATAAATTTTGGGAAACCTTATATCTAAACCATAACATTCTGCTCTCATCTCCAAAAGCTCATGCCCATCTCATAACAAAAAATATTTAGTCCATTCTCAAAAGTCCCCCCAATCTTAATAATTCCAGCATTATTCAAAAGTCCAAGTCCAAAATTTCATCTGAAACTCAAGGCAAACTCTTAACTGTGAAAAGACCGAAAGCCAATTATATATATCCAATATATAATGGTACAGATTAAATATTTCCATTCAAAAAGGGAGGAAAAGAGATATGGAAATATGGAATGAAAACAAAACAAAACTAAAATCCAACTGGATAAACAAGTTCTGTAGCTTGAGGTCCAGCATCTTAGACATGTGACATCATGTTGTTCTTTCCAAATGGCTTCTGTAGCTCCACCCTACCACCTTGATGACTGCAGCCAACATGTCCTCTCTCTTGACTTGTATCTGCTCTATTCCTGCGGCTTTCCTCAGTAAACATTCCATGTTACTGGAATCTCTTAATCTCTAGGATTTCCACTGCAGCTTTAACTACCTTCTAACATCTTCATGCACCACCCTTTGAGGGGCAAACTTCAGGGCCTCCACCCCTGGTATATGTTGCCTAGTCTCCCAAGTCTTCTTTTGAAATGTCAGTGGAAGCCTCCATGATACCCTAATTGTGGCATTCTGCATTCCTGCAGAATTAGCTCCACGTGGTTGATGCCAAGTTCTGATGTCATCTTGAGCAGTAGATAGGGCTCCTGGAACCCAATTGCAGCAGTCTCTGAGTGCCTGGGCTGCTGAGCACAAGGAAAGAACTTGCTAGTCCTCTATAAGCATATTGCCTTCATGGGCTCTTCTTAAAGGAATTTTTACTTTTACACACTTGAGCCTGAGATGGGTGTGGTCTTGCCAATTACTAAGATATCCTCAAACAATCTTTCCTATTTTCTTTATGCAAGTTTCTTTTAATTTTATATATATAATGTATATTATTTTTTGTACTGGGAATTGAACCCAGGGGTGCTTAACCACCGTGCCACATCCCCAGCCCATTTTTTTTTTATTTCTAAATACTTTATATATTTTCTTTTTTTTTTTTATTATTGTATACAAATGGGATACATGTTGTTTCTCTATTTGTACATGGAGTCAAGGCATACCATTTGTGTAATCATAAATTTACATAGGGCAATGATGTTTGATTCATTATTTTTTTCCCTTCCCCCCACCCCTCTCACCCCTCTTTTCCCTCTATACAGTCCTTCTTTCCTCCATTCTTACCACCCTCCTTATCCCTAACCCTAAACCTAACCCTAACCCTAATGCTAACCCCTCCCACCCCCCATTATATGTCCTCATACACTTTTCAGCGAGATCATTCGTCCTTTAGTTTTTTGAGATTGGCTTATCTCACTTAGATGATATTCTCCAATTTTGTCCATTTGTCTACAAATGCCATAATTTTATCATTCTTCATTGCGGAGTAATATTCCATTCTATATATATGCCACAGTTTCTTTATCCATTCATCAACTGAAGGGCATCTAGGTTGGTTCCACAATCTGGCTATGGTGAATTGAGCAGCAATGAACATTGATGTAGCTGTATCTCTGTAGTATGCGGATTTTAAGTCCTTTGGATATATCCCTAGTAATAAGGGAAATGCAAATCAAAACTACCCTAAGATTCCATTCCAAGCTTTCTGAGGAATCTCCATACTGCTTTCCAGAGTGGCTGCACTAATTTGCAACTCCAACAGCAATGTATGAGTGTACCTTTATCCCCACATCCTCGCCAACAACTATTGTTGCTTGTGTTCTTGATAATCACCATTCTAATTGGGGTGGCATTCTTGGTGTAGAGTTTTTTGAGTTCTTTATAGATTCTGGAAATTAACGCTCTATCTGAAGTATGATTGGCAAAGATATTCTCCCACTCTGTAGGCTCTCTCTTCGTATTACTGAGAGTTTCCTTTGCTGAGAGAAAAGCTTTTTAGTTTGAATCTATCCCAGTTGTTGATTCTTGCTTTTATTTCTTGTGCTATGGGAGTCCTGTTAAGGAAGTCTGATCCTAAGCCAACAAGTTGAAGGTTTGGACCTACTTTTTCTTCTATAAGATGCAGGGTCTCTGGTCTGATTCCAAAGTCCTTGATCCATTTTGAATTTTGTGCAGGTTGAGAGATAGGGGTTTAATTTCATTCTGTTGCATATGGTTTTCCAGTTTTCCCAGCACCATTTGTTGAAGAGGCTATCTTTTCTCCATTGCATATTTTTGGCCCCTTTGTCTAGTATGAGAAAATTGTATTTATTTGAGTTTGTGTCCATGTCCTCTATTCTGTATCATTGATCTACCTATCTATTTTGGTACCAATACCATGCCGTTTTTGTTACTATTGCTTTGTAGTAGAGTTGAAGTTCTGGTATTGCGATACCCTCTGCTTCGCTCTTTCTACTGAGGATTGCTTTAGCTATTCTAGGTTTTTTATTCTTCCAGATGAATTTCATAATTGCTTGCTCTATTTCTGTAAGGTACATCATTGGGATTTTAATTGGAATTGCATTGAATCTGTATAGCACTTTTGGTAGTATGGCCATTTTGACAATATTAATTCTGCCTATCCAAGAACATGGGAGATCTTTCCATCTTCTAAGGTTTTCTTTAATTTCTTTCTATAGTGTTCTGTAGTTCTCATTGTAGAGGTCTTTCACCTCTTTTGTGAGATTGATTCCCAAGTATTTTATGTTTTTCAAGGCTATTGTGAATGCAGTAGTTTACCTAATTTCTCTTTCTGAAGATTCATCACTTACGTATAAAAATGCATTGGATTTATGAGCATTGATCTTGTAACCTGCTACTTTACTGAATTCACTTATGAGTTCTAAAAGTTTTCTGGTGGAATTTCCAGGTTCCGCTAAATATATAATCATGTCATCAGCAAACAGGGATAGTTTGAGTTCTTCTTTTCCTATTCCTATTCCTTTAATTTCTTTGGTTTGTCTAATTACTCTGGCTAGAGTCTCAAGGACAATGTTGAATAGAAATGGTCAAAGAGGGCATCACTGCCTTGTTCCAGTTTTTAGGGGGAACGCTTTCAGTTTTTCACCATTTAGAATGTTATTGGCCATGGGCTTAGCGTAGATGGCCTTTATAATGTTAAGAAATGTTCCCACTACCCCAATTTTTTCTAGTGTTTTGAGCATGAAGGGGTGCTGTATTTTATCAAATGCTTTTTCTGCATCTATTGAAATAATCATGTGATTCTTAACTTTAAGTCTGTTGATATGGTGAATGACATTTATTGATATCCGGATGTTGAACAAACCTTGCATCCCTGGGATAAAACCCACTTGATCGTGGTGCACTATCTTTTTAATATATTTTTGTATGCGATTTGCTAAAATTTTGTTGAGAATTTTTGCGTCGATGTTCATTAAGGATATTGGTCTGAGATTTTCTTTCCTCGATGTGTCTCTGTCTGGTTTAGGTATCAGGGTGATAATGACTTCATAGAACGAGTTTGGGAGGGTTCCCTCCTCTTCTATTTCATGGAATACTTTGAGGAGTATTGGAATGAGCTCTTCTTTAAAGGTTTTGTCAAACTCGGCTGAGAACCCATCTGGTCCTGGACTTTTCTTTGTCGGTAGGCTTTTGAAGATCTCTTCTATTTCATTGCTTGAAATTGATTTATTTATGTTGTGTATGTCCTCCTTGTTCAGTTTAGGTAATTCATATGTCTCTAGAAACCTGTTGATGTCTTCGAGGTTTTCTGTTTTGTTGGAGTATAGATTTTCAAAATAGCTTCTAATTATGTTTTGTATTTCACTCGTGTCTGTTGTGATATTTCCTTCTTCATTCCGAATTTTAGTAATTTGAGTTTTCTCCCTCTTTCTCTTTGTTAGTGTGGCTAAGGGTTTATCAATTTTGTTTATTTTTTTAAAGAACCAACTATTTATTTTGTTAATTTTTCCGATTGTTTCTTTTGTTTCGATTTCATTGATTTCGGCTCTGATTTTAACTATTTCCTGTCTTCTACTACTTTTGGTGTTGGTCTGCTCTTCTTTTTCTACAGCTTTGAGCTGTACTGTTAGGTCATTTATTGTTGATTTCTACTTCTTTTGTTGAATGCGCCCCATGAAATAAATCTTCCTCTAAGTACTGCTTTCATAGTGTCCCAGAGATTTTGATATGATGTGTCTTTGTTCTTGTTTACTTCTAAGAATTTTTTTATTTCCCTCCTGATGTCTTCTGTTATCCATTCATCATACAATAGTGTATTATTTAATCTCCAGGTATTGGAGAAGTTTCTGTTTTTCATTCTGTCATTTATTTCTAATTTTAATCCATTATGATCTGATAGAGTACACAATAGTGTCTCTATCTTCTTGTATTTGCTAACAGTAGCTTTGTGGCATAAAATATGGTCTATTTTAGAGAAGGATCCATGTGCTGCTCAGAAGAAAGTGTATTCGTTCTTTGTTGGATGGTATATTCTGTATATGTCGGTTAAGTCTAAATTGTTGATTGTGTTATTGAGATCTATGGTTTCTTTATTCAATTTTTGTTTGGAAGATCTATCCAGGTGTGTTAAAATCGCCTAGTATTATTGTGTTGTGGTCTATTTGATTTCTGGAATTGAGAAGGATTTTTTTGATGTACGTGGATGAGCCAATGTTCAGGGCATAGATATTTATGATTGTTATGTCTTGCTGATTTATCCTTCCCTTAAGCAGCATGTAATGTCCTTCTTTATCCCTTTTGACTAGTTTTGGCTTGAAGTTACATTATCTGAAATGAGGGTGAATACTCCAGCTTTTTTGCTGTGTCCGTGTGCATGGTATGTTTTTTCCCATCCTTTCACCTTTAGTCTATGGGTATCTCTTTCTATGAGATGAGTCTCTTGCAGGCAGTATATTATAGGATTTTTCTTTTTAATCCAATCTGCCAGTCTATGTCTTTTGATTGATGAATTCAGGCCATTAACATTCAGGGTTATTATTGTGATATGATTTGTATTCCCAGTCATTTGACTCATTTTTGTTTTTTGACACGATTTGGTTTCTCCTTTATTTGGCTATTCCTTTAGGCTAGTTCCTCCCGTTGCTGATTTGCATCATTGTTTTTCATCTCTTCCTCATGGAATATTTTGCTGAGAATGTTCTGGAATGCCGGCTTTCTTTTTGTAAATTCCTTTAGCTTTTGTTTATCATGGAAGGATCTTATTTCGTCGTCAAATCTGAAAGTAAGTTTTGTTGGGTATAAGATTCTTGGTTGGCATCCGTTTTCTTTCAGGGCTTGGTAAATGTTGTTCCAGGCCTTTCTAGCTTTTAGGGTCTGGATTCAAAAATCTGCTGATATTCTTATTGGTTTCCCCCTGAATGTAATTTGATTCTTTTCTCTCACGGCCTTTAAAATTCTGTCTTTATTTTGTATGTTAGGTATTTTCATAATAATTGCCTTGGTATGGGTCTGTTGTAATTTTGTATATTTGGAGTCCTATCAGCCTCTTGTACTTGGTTTTCCCTTTCGTTCTTCAGGTTTGGGAAATTTTCTGATGTTATTTCATTGAATAGATTGTTCATTCCTTTGATTTGTTTCTCTAAGCCTTCCTCAATCCCAATAATTCTTAAATTTGGCCTTTTCATGATATCCCATAATGCTTGTAGATTCTGTTCATGATTTCTTACCATCTTCTCTGTTTGGCCAACTTTGTTTTCAAGATTAAATATTTTTTCTTCAATGTCTGAGGTTCTGTCTTCCAGGTGTTCTATCCTATTGGTTATGCTTTCTGTGGAGTTTTTAATTTGGTTTATTGTTTCCTTCATTTCAAGGATTTCTGTTTTTTTTTTTTTTTTTTTTTTTTCAGTATCTCTAACTCTTTATTGAGATGATCTCTTGCTTCCCATATTTGGTCTTTTAACTGTTGATTGGTGCGATCATTTAATGCCTGCATTTGCTCTTTCATCTCCTCCTTCAATGCCTGCATTTGCTCTTTCATCTCTTCATTTGCTTCCCTGATTGTTTTAATTATGTACATTCTGAAGTCCCTTTCTGACATTTCTTCTGCTGTGTTGTCATTGGTTTTTACTGATATAGTATCTAGGTTTGTTTGGGACATTTTCTTCCCTTGTTTTCTCATATTGGTCAGATGTCAGTGGGACCCTGAGATATTGCAGATTTCCTCTATTGGCTTATAGTGTCCCTGTAGATTTCCAGTGTATCACCTCCCAGCCTTCAGTAGCCTGAAATTTGGAGGAACTTGATAATTCAGTGCTTCCAAAGAAAGCTGCCCCTAGCCCCCTACTGTTTCCAGGGCTTGGAGCTGGCTCTGTGCAGAAAGGCTCTCACTGGGGAGTCTGCACCGCACAGCTGGCCGTGTGGGAGGAGCCCACCGCCAGAGCATGCAAGGCTACCTGGGGAAGACTCTAGATGCCCTGCCCTGTCCTGCTCTGAGAAGCCGCCCAGGCCGAGCTTCACCCAGTGGGGAAGACTCACCCCATGGCTCTATTTTAGTCGGAGTCTCTCATTGCCTCCCCTTCTTGAGTCCTGGGTTCTGGAGCGACTGGAGATGCAGTCACCCTCTAGTCCGCCATCTTGGATTGCCCCGTGGAAAGAGCCTGTGGTCGGAGGGGACAGGGCTGCCTGGAGAAGTTTCTGGCTGCCCTGCCCTGATCCCAGAGGCTGCTTGCGGGTCGAAGCTCTCCGTTGGCTTGGGGACTTGTGGCTGGCTCTGTGTAGAAAGGCTCTCACTGAGCAGTCTGCTCTGAGAAGCTAGCCTTGAAAGGCGCCTCCCACCGCGGGGGTCCAGGCTACTTGGGGGAAGTCCCTGGCTGCCCTGTCCTGGTCCCTGAAGCTGCTTGCGGGCCGGAGCACGCCATGCTGGCTCCGGAGCTTGGAGCTGGTTCTGACCAGAAAGGCTCTCACTGGGGGGCCTGCTTTGAGAAGCTGGAGAAGCTGGCCATGTGGGAGGGGCCCACTGCCAGTGTCCCCAGCCCTTTTTGTATTTTATTTCAAAACAACATGCTGAGTTGCTCAGGTCCTCATTGAGTTGCTGAGGTGACTTTGAACTCATAGTCCTCCTACCTTGCCCTACCAATCTGCTGGAATTCAGGCATGCACCACCATGCCCAACTGTGCAATGTACTTAATACCTCTACTGTGGCTGCAATGTCTTTAACAACCAAAATTTCCTTAGTCCCTGTTTTACTCACAATAATTTTTTCTGGCCAAAGTACACATTTTTCAAATCTTTCAATCTTATTTTCTGCTCCTAATTATCATAGTAAACTTGTTTAAAAAGTTACTGGCAATATCCCCGCCACTGCCTGAAAGTGTTGCTGCCTCCAATGGATTAATTAGTCCATCACCTTTAAATCTATCTTCACAAAATGTTTAAGGACCTAGGTAGAATCTATAAAATGTCTTTGCCAGAACATAACACAAATGGTCTCTAGTCCACTTTTCAATCAAGTCCTCCTTTTCCTTAGAAACCTCATGATCACTTTCTTCACTGCCCACAATCCTATCAACATTCTGGGTTTCTGAGTTCCCAAAAAAATCCTTCATTAAGTACCACTTAAAACACTGTAAAACTTTCCACACTTCATCTCTAAACTTTAAAAAATTTATTCTACATATCAGCTCCAAAGGCTTTAGAACTACAGCAATGACCGCATTTCAGGTACCAATTTCTTTTTTAGAAGGCTTTTTCATCAGTGCGACCAAAAGACCCTAGAAGAACAGCATAGTGGAGGAGAAATTTATTTTGGCTCATTATTTCAGAGGTTCAGTCCATGATTGACTATCTTCAGAGCTCTGAACCCAAGGTAAGGTAGAACATCAATGTGGAAGGTGTGATAGAGAAAAGAGATGGTGGCTAGGAAGCAGAGGGAGAGAAAGTAGTATTAAAAAAAAAAAAAACAGTGATTTTATAGAGCATAAAATCAAATGTTGTTGGGGTCTTTAGCCCCCTTGCTCTTCTCGACCAGTGACAAGGGAAGGGAGCACTCCTCAACAAGGCCAGACCGGGATAGGTAGGGCCGACTGACTGTCTGTACCCAGCCCTCCGGGCGGAGGACAATCAGAAATGTCAGGGAGACCAGTCACAGCAGAACTCCTTTATTGAGGAAGTCACACATCTTTTATGTAGGGTGAAGGCTAGGCGGGAACCAATCAGCTTAAAGGCGAGAGTCCCATAGGATTATATGGCAAGCACAAGCTGATCACATTCGTGGAACTGTTGTTAACCAATCCCTGAGGTGGTCCGATTTATGGTCATTAACTTTTGAAACCACCTTTGAGGCCTTGATCTTGCTCGCCCGCCAGGAGGTAAGGAGTCAGCCTGAGTTAGTTAAAGTGTTATTAGTCCCAACAAAATGTCAATCCAGAGTCAATTGCTTGACACTAGTTGTAAATATTTCACCATAATGTTACCGATACTTCCATGTAAAGTGAACAGATTAAACATTTCGGCAGAGTGAAATCTAAAAAATATACATTTAATTAATACTCCTAAATCTCATATTTACATGCTAATATACAAGTGTATGATTTTTTCAAATTAATGAATATAAAATTTACTGTTGCGTCCTGTCATTTTCCATTGATCATTATTTTACACTTTTATATTTCCTGAGTAGGCACACCATTCTCCATCTGACCAAGAAGGTGAGAATAGTTTTCCCTTTTCAACTGTTTTTTAATAATATTTATTTTTTTAAAATTCTGCTAATCAGACAAAACATAACCCCAAAGTCACACATCCAGTGACCTACTTTCCCCAGTCACAATTTACCTGCCCACACTTCCCACCCAGTTAATCCACATCAGGTTATAACCTAATCAGGTTATAACTGTCATACTCTAATCACGTCACTTTTGAAAATTCTGCCATTCTTTTGTACATAAACTTTTGGGTGACACCTCCTGTCTAAGCCCAAACGGATGTTAACCTGAAATAAAGTACTTAAATGAAAGAATAAAGTTTTTAGCCTATCCTTGTAATTATACTGATATCCCCTAGAGAATTAGTATTTGGTCTCAAGAGGAGGAGGGTCAGAAATTGGTGATACTGCTAATCTATTTTCAATACAATACTAAGTTGTTTTTGATTTTGTCCCAGGGATTGAACCCAGAGATGCCTAACTACTAAGTCATATCCCTAGCCTGCTTTATAAAATATTTTATTTAGAAACAGGGTCTCCTCACTAAGTTGCTGTGACTAGCTTTGAACTTGATTTCCCCCTGCCTCAGCCTCCTGCACTGCTGAGATTGCAGGCATGTGCCAGTGTGACCAGCACATGTATTCCCTTTTGATAAAAATTAAAAAAAGAAAGCATAGCACATTCATTTACAGCTGCCATGAAAATATACCACAGAATGGGTGCCTTAACAACATAAATTAATAAATAATTAATTTTCCCATATTAAAGAGACTTGAAGTCAAAGATGGAGATGCCAGCATAGTGAATTTCACTCTATGGTCTCTCTCCTTGGCTCGTAGATTCCTTCTCCTTTTTTCTTCACATGGAATTTTCTGTTTCTGTTTGAATCCTAATCTCTTCTTTTTATCAGGCAATGAGTCGTATTAGATAAGGACCCATCCATAAGATCTTATTTTGCTTTCATTACCTCTCTAAAAGTTTTATCTCCAAATATAGTCACATTCTAAGGTACTGGGAGCCACTGGGGGTAAGGTAGCAGGATGAGTGGGGTGGAAAGGACTTGAAACTATGGATTTGATGGGTGATCAATTCAACCCATAACTTAAGGTATAATATATCCTTAAAAATAAAATTCCAGTTCTTTGGTGGATTTTAAGTCTTTTAGGAGGATACAACATATTTTCTGAACTGTCAACGTTAACTAATGAATAATTAAGATATATCTTCATATAAAACTTTATTGTGTATTTTTTTTGTAATTTCCAAAAGATTTCTAATAATATTTTAGGTATATGACAGAAACTGTTAATACATAAACATGAAGAGGTTCTTTATACCACACTTAATACCTGTCAAATATTTTAATGAATTCATCAAGAATGTTTAGTCTCCATGTTGAACATGTGAAATCAGGTCTTTTCCCCTTACTAGGAATTTTAAAAGAAGTGAGGAAATTAGGCTGGGTACATAAAATATATTTTCTGTTGTAGGATTTTACTTTTTAACTTTAGAATCCATACTCATACCCACAGATGAATGAATTACATCTTAAAGATTCAGGCAAGGTATACTCTATAAAAAAGAAATGGGAAAGAGAATGTTTTAGTCAGCTTTCTCGTTGCTGTGACTAGAAGATCTGACCAGAACAATTTTAAAGGAGGAAAAGTTTATTTGAGGGATCCTGGTTTCAGAGGTCTTAGTCCATAGAAGGCCATATTTATTCCTTCAGGCTTGAGATGAGGTAGATCATCATGGTGGAAGAGTATGGCAGAGGGAAGCTACTGCCTTGGTGATCAAGAAGCAGAAAGAGAGGTTTCATGCTACAGATACAAAATATATGCCCCATACCAAGACCCCAATGAACCACTTCCTTCATCCACACCCCACCTGCCTCCAGTTACCACTCAGTTAATCCCATCAGGAATTAATTCACTAATAAGGTTAAGGTTATAACCCAACCATTTCTCCTCCAAACCTTCTTGCATTGTCTCACGCGTGAGCTTTTGGGGTCAACTCAGAGCCAAACCATAACAGACAGCAAATGGGGGAAAAAAAGTCATGAAATTAACATAGTTTCATTCACTTTCAAGATAAAAAGTGAAAAAAAAAAAAAAAGCTTACATTGGGAATGACAGAGTTTAAATTGCACCAAACTTAAGCAGGCAAGGAAAACCAAGGAGAGAGCGCCAGAATTCAGTAAAAGTTCATAGCTCACCAAATATGATTAAAAAGTTCCAAAGATTTTAAACAGCTGCTAAGGGAGAGATCTTAGACCATCTGTTTGTTAACTGACTTTACCCAAAGGAAAAATAAATTTTCTCCTATATGCAGGACAGGAGATTGTTTTGCAACTTGGAACAAGGTTTCTCCCACAGAAACTAGAGTCGAGTATTATCTTCCCTGTTGATAATTTTTCAAAGGGATGGTTCCCAGGTCTTTGAAAAAGGTAGTCTTGAGTTATAAAACTGGCAAGAAGCTTTTCAAAAGATTTATATCTCATGGAGGAATAAAAATGATTTGTAATTACAGATTTTCTAAGTAAACACACTAAAGAGGTCAGGGGTCAAAAATAAGAAAGAGGCTTGCTTAAAATTTATTCTAGTAGGGAAAATTTTACACCATTTTGATCAGGACCTTAGTAGAACTATTTTTAAAAAAAACTATTGTCTTTACTGGAGTGCTTTCCTAATTTGTGTCCTGCCAGATATTTATGGAGTGCTTCTGAGAGATGGGAAATATGATTCCTGAAACTTCCTACATGTCTTGCCTCTGGACAGAACAGGATCTGTCAGTCAGAGAAAGCCTAAGGGCAAAGAGGGACAGTTGGAGATCAAGAAACATAGTCCCAAATTGTAAAGGTCAGGAAATTGTGGGAAAGGCACCCCCAGCATCTACCAGAAGTGCCTCTAATGTGTCACGAACAATCAAGAGTTTTAAAGGTACTCACCTCCTTGTAAAAGTCCAAGTAGATATTGACCAGACCAGTATGTGTTCAGAGTATGCTTAAATAATTGATTCAGTCTTATCTTCCGAGTTATCAGGAAAATTGTTCTCTAGGAATAACAATTAATTTTATGGTTAATTAAAATGCACTTTAACATACAGTAATAGTTTGCTAATAAACAAATGGTGATTTTTATTGTATTCACTCAAAATTGCCTATTAAATAGAAAGTTTAAACTTTTGATAAAATAGAGTTCACATATGTATTAAATCAGTATTTCCTAAGAGTCTTGGTTAGAATTTTCTGCATCTTAAAATGTAATAGAATCTCAAGTGCAGTTATATTCTATCACTTGAATTTTTCACTATAGCATTCACATACAGAAAACAAAGTACAGAGTAAATGAATCCATAGTCCTTGATGTTCTTGTCTCAAAGAGAATAAAGAAAATAAATCTCAATCATATTTGTTTGGATAAAATATTCATCATTCTTCACCTCAGGGGTGTTTTAGGAAACTTTTTAAATGTTCAGTTTCCTACTGAGTATCAGCTAATAGCCTTTTATTGGATAGTTGTTTGGATGGCAAGCTATTGGATTAAAGGATGCCCTAAAGCTAGCCTTTGGCAAAAAAAAATTAAAACTCAGTGTTTCTGTTGGTAAATTATACTAGCTTTATTAATTAGAGATTCCAAAGTGTCTGTGTTTTTAAAGTCTGCTATCTATTAATTTTTGCTCTAGCAGGTTATTTGTTGTAGGATCAGAATTGATTTTTTTTTTGCATTAAAGATATCAAATTTTAGTGATTAGAAGTGGAGAAAACTGATGCATAAATAATGTTTAATTAAAGAACGTATTAGAAGTTTCAAGTGTACATCATTTTGACAATAGCACATAGAAAATTGCAGGCATTTAAAAATATAATGCCATTATCCATCTTGAGGAATGGTCAAAGTTCATTTCATTTCATTTTACTTTTAACAAAGACTTCTGTTAACTAATAACACAAAACTTTCAGATATTAAAGGCACACAATCACAATTGAATCATATATGGGACAATTTTATGAATAAACAAATTTGATGAACAAACATGAATGTTTTGGTGCTGGAAAAATATAGATTTAGCTTCTTAGTAACATTATTAGAAATAGAGTATATTTCAAATTCATGACATTACCCTTAAACAAATTAGATTTTAAATCAAACATTGTTGAACACTTCTAAAAGAAAGATGGAAGAGAAAAAGCTCTATCTAGATGGGTGGATGCCTATTAAATAATAGAAAAACAAGTTGACTCTAAAAAGTATAGAAAATTAGTGTAAGTTTGAGGAGCAAACCATGAATACAAGAGATTTGGAGGTCATTTTGTTAAGTGAAAGAAGTCAGGCATAGAAAGAGAAGTATGGTATGATCTCCTTCCTATGTGGAATCTAAATAATGTTGATCTCTCAGAAGTTCAGAGCAGAAAGGTGGTAACCAGAGATGGGGGACAGAAGGGTAAAGAAGGATGAGGAGAGGCTGGTCAATGCTGGGTTACAGTTAGATAGGAGCAAGTGGTTCTGGTGTTCTATTGCACAGCAGGGTGACTGGAGATCATAATAATGTACTGTGCATTTCAAAAAGCTTAGAATTTAATTTGAATTTCCCTGTAAAGAAATTATTAATGTTTGAGGAGATAGGTATGTTTAATTCAATTTCAGCATTACATGATTTATACATGTATTAAGACATCATATGGTGCCCCATAAATATGTATAACTTTTGTTTCTATATATCAGTTAAAAATAAATTTAAAGTATCAAAAAGAATTTTAAATTAATGTAGCATTTAAAATGTGACATTTAAGTTTTTCAATTACATATGTTAACAGCAATACTTTCTTCTATTACAGGAAGTATATATATTACATTTATTATTATAAAAATAAATTAATATTTTGTTCCATTTGTTAAAGTTTAGTAGAGTTTGAATGCCATAATATATCAGTTTATATTTAGAAAAATCTCACTAATTATAACAAGGCAGGTGTCGGGTATACAACCCCAGCTCTTAAGGAGACTGGGGCAGGAGGAACCCAAGTTCAAGACCAACCTTGGCAACTTATGAGACCCTCATCTCAATACATTAAAATAAAAAAAGGACTTGGGATGTATAGCTCAGTGATACAGGACCCCTGGGTTAATTACCCTGTACCACAAGAAAAAAAAAAAAGAATAAACCTTCACTACAATGTTAAACATAATATGAAAGTTAAAAAAATTTATAGAGCAATAAAGGTAAATTAATAGAAAAAATATTTAATATTCATTATCTTCCACTTCCTGTAGTTTCAAAGCCTATTACTAAATTATAGGATAATTGTAATAATAGTTTAATTATATTAAACCATATTAAATTATAGTTTGATTTGCATTTTGCACATCTAAATCACTGTGCTATTTTTGCATCTGGGCAAATCAATTAAGCTCTGTGGTGCATTAGTTTGTCTCCTATTGAATAGATATTATGAGAGTTTTAACTTCATACTTAAGAAGCATTTAGAATAGCACCTGACACATATTAAATGCCATACAGATGCTAGTTAAATAAATAAATAAAGCATTAATGTCTATGAAGATAGATACGTTAGCAGTAATTCTCTATTATGAAAGTCTGTGTTGAAAGAGCCAGTACTAGTGATTAAAACATTCTGTGCCATGTACAAAAATGTATTGGCACTCAGGAATTTTCATTGCCTTTTTAATTTCATCTACGTTTTCAAATAATTACTTAAATAGATAAAAATTTCAAAAAATCTCACCTCATTAATGCAGAATACAAAAACATATGGCACAAAATAAAGAATATGAAATCTCATTCAAGGAAAGCACATGCACTGTATGTTATTGGGTTTCTTTGTCATTTATAATGTCATTATAATGTCATTTATTGTACTCAAGTGGTTAACATGGAACGTTTGATGGTCATCTAGTTGATGAAAGGCAGAGACTATATGATATGGGAATAAAATATTATAATCATCATCATACATTTCCTGAATAATAACATTTCTTATTTTCTCTCTTTATACAGTACCCTAAATTGTATTTCTTATCAGATTATATAAAAACCATGACTTTGGGCAATAAAACACAGCGAATCTGAAGTACGTGATCAGATTTGTCTGTTTTGTTATGCCTATTGTCCTAGATAATAAATTTTTCATCAGTTACAGTGCATTCTTAGTGTAACATCAAAGCTACAATAAATATTTCACAGGAAAATAAAACAGAAAATATTCCCATCTAAAGACATAAGTAGACAATCAGACTTAGTTCCATCAATCTAGAAATTTTTCTGTACACTTAAAAATTTGTAACATCTCTTACTTTCTAAACATAGGTTAAATTTATTTTGAAAATTACACTGTTTCCTCATATCAATGAATATTTAAATGAAAACTGAAGCTTTAAAAGCTATACACATCTGAAGTAAAAGCTGATTATTATTCACAAAGATATTATATTCAATGCAGTCTATACTAAACATTCTTTTTCTAAATTTAATTCAATTTTATTTTTAACTGATAAAACAATAAACATTGTACATACTTGTGGGGTTCTACATCATGTTTCAATACATGTATATACATTGTGGAATATTTTAAATCACATGTCTATCTCAAACATTGATCATTTCTTTATAGTTAAAACATTTAAAATACTTTCTTGTAGCTTTTGAAATATAAAGCATATTATTGTTTCCCTATTGTGTAATAGTACACCAAAACTTCTTACTATTATACAAATATAACTTACTCCCTGTCAGCTTCTCACTACTCTCTTTAGCCTTTGGATACCATCATTGTATTCTCAACCTTTATGAGATCAACTTTACTGATCGTCAACATTCGAGTGAGCTCATGCCATATTTGTCTTTCTGTGTCTGGCTTACTTTTACTTAACATTATGTCCTCACATTTCATTATATTTTATGGTTGACTAGTATTCCAGTGTGTATTTGTACCATATTCTCTTTATCTATTCACCAGTTTATAGAATCATACTATTTTTATTTCTTGCCTATTGTGAAAACTGCTGATGAAAATGAGAGTACATATGTCTCTTCAGAATATCAATATAATTTTTGGATACATGGCCAGTATTATGCAATCATAAGATAGTTCTATTTTTTAAATATTTTGAGGAAACTACTGTTTTCCATAATGGCTGTACTGATTTACATTCTACCCAACAGTGTTCAGGCTTCCCTTTACTTCATATCCTTGCCAGCACTAATTACCTTTTGTCTTTTGGATAATATGCATACTAACTGGAATGAAATAATATCTCATCATGGTTTTGATTTATATTTCTCTGATAATTAATAATGTTTACCATTTTTCCATTCGCCTGTTGTTCTTTGGTATATCTTCTTTTGCAAAACATGTATTTAGATCTATTGCTCATTTTTAAATCCAGTTATTTGGTTTTTTTTTTTTTTTTTTTTTTTGGTTTTTGAGATTTCTGAGGTTCTTATATATTGTAGATATCATCACTTGTCAGATGTACAGTTCCAAAATGTTTTCTCCTTCTTCATTCTGTTCATTGTGTTCTTTGACATGTAGGAGGTTTTTAGCCTGGTATAGTTGACTAGGTATTTCCTGAAATGACTATTTTGCTTTTAGTGAAGTGTTCCTTTTATGGATGACCCCCTAGTACATATAATGAACTACCACTGAACAAGTTTGCATCCATGATTTTGTTTTCCATTAGGAAGTTTAATAGATCAAAGGAAAAATGTGAAGCAAGTTTGGTCCATCATATGCTCTGTCCAAGAAACTTTTAATTTGAGAAAAAGAAACAAAATCTAGGAGTCCTTGCATCTGAATCTATTAAGAGCTTTCTAAGGAGGATATCCATAAACATCCACATGTTGCTGATGTTCCAGAGTTTTCCTTGGTACAAGTCATGATGAAAATTTAATTTTCAACTACCCTTTTGATTCTGTGAATTGTCTCATTTTTCCTCAAAAAATTATGTCTTCATATTTAGATTTTCTGTTTACAATTAAAATAAATTTAATTAACATGCATTTAAAGGAAATAGCTAATATCTATGAGAAAAAAAATCCTAATTGATAAGAAACTGCTATATGAATACTAATAGGTATTTACAAACAATAATCAAAATAAATAATCATAAATAATCATAAATAAACAATGTTAAACTACCCATAATGAATAATTCAAAACCAAAATATATGTAAATTAATGGATCAGATGATATAAATATATCATGACTTTTCTATGTCAAGCCACATGGGCGTCCCCACCTTGATACCTGCTTCTTTTTTTTTCTATGTCTATTGGCAAATTACTTAAATTTCTTTTATCTACATCATCAAAATATAGACAATTCATTCCCAATGTCATTTTAGGATTACAAATCAGAATTTAATAAAATACTTATTTCAACATCTGATCACATAAAAGATCCTAAATAATATATGTTCCATTAATGTGCAATGAATATTTGTACATTTAGAGGTTTGCAGGAAACAAATCCATATATTTTTCCTCTCTCCAGGTTCAGAGGAAATCATAAAACAAAATTGTGTTGGTGAAAGTCAAAGATCAACTCAGAGAAAAGGGAAAAGGAATTCTCTCCATGGAACAAGTGGCTTTCCAGTTGCTGAACTTGATCAGACAGACATTTCTCTGGACTCACAGGCCCGCCTGGAATTCCCCAGGTCCATCCTGCATAGACAGGATCTAGCTGATGTTAAGATGACATCCGAGAGGACCACAAGTTCTCTACAGGAAAGCTAGTTCCAGAATGATGAAGAAATACAGAGGACAGGCTGCCCACGTGTTGGGTTTATCCTTCCAACCTTGTAAATCTGGACTGACTGACGGAGGAGTTTTTGTTGGTTTGTTTGTTATTTTTTCCTCCCCACCACCCCTCCCACCCTCTTTTCCCTCTATAGAGTCCCTCCTTCCTCCAGTCTTGCCCCCCTCCCACCCCCCATTATGACTGACTGAGGAGTATTAAGAAACACGAAGACTTGGAAAAAGTGCCATGAATGGGAAGGATAGTTTTATATATCACAATATGTCATGAGTGAGTTGGATAAAACTTGCAATCCTATTATTTTTAAATAGCAATACTTAGTTAGCATCTCTGAATAAACTAGTGAAATTGTGTATAATCCAAGAACCAGAACTAAATGGAATGTGTAAAATTGATGAATGGGGACATAGGCAAAGGTTAAGAAGACAAAGTCAGATGCTAGGAAAATATAGGTAAAGGTTAAGAAGGAACTCTCAGAGGAGGGCAGAGCACAATGGATGATCAAGAGTCTCAAGAATAATAAAACGATCAGAAGGAAAATAAAACCAGGAAATGGGTTTGACATAATATTAACAGGAAACATTGAAAATTTTAGCTGGAATACTTTAAAAATGTCCTTAAAGTATAGACTGATTTCTAAAATTGACTTGCTGGAGTAACACATAAAGTAAAAGGTAGATGAATTAGAAAAATAAGGATTAATAACAACAAGTTAGTGATATCCACAAACATGTGTCTGTAAATATTTACGCCATGTAAAATACCATGTGGGTGTATTAGTGTATGATCTTTTTTATTTCCACCTTTAAATATTTAAATTTTTTCTCGACTATAGTTTTTGCAGGTAACATAAAGGCCTCCAGCAAATGTCCATGGATTTTGTGAGCGTGTTACATTACACTGCAAAAGGAAATTTGAAAATATGATTAAAGTTATGAACCTTGAGGCAGAGAGATGACCCCGTATTTTCTGCATTAGTCCAATTTAAGTGTTTTCACCTTAAAAATGCAGAGACGTTTATCAGGTTAGAAAAAGAAAAGAAATGAATTACAAAGGAAGAACAGAGAGATTTGAAGTGTGAGGACTCAGATTGAGGTTACTGGCTTGAAGATAGGGAAGGAACCACAAGAAAAGGAATTTGGTGGTGGCTAGAAGTTGAAAACTACATGATCAATAGCCAGTAAATAAATGTGGACCTTAATTCTACAAGTGATGGTACTGAATTCTGACAGCAATCAGATTGAGTTTGGAAGCAGATACAAGTCCAGAGGCTCCAGAAAGAAATTCATCCTTTCCGGTATCTTGATCTCAGCTTAGTGAAACCTGAGGCTGAGAATCAGCTGAGTCAAACTGTACTTTTGACCTACAGAAAGCTATGAGATAATAAGTTTATCTTGTTATAAATGACTAAATTCGTAGTAATTTTTATGGTAACCATAGGAAACATGTACAATATTGATCAGCTATTTGTAATATTGTTTACTGGTTATTTTTCTAAATGGTGTTTGGAGAGAAACTCTATAGATTCATAAAGTAGGAGTCCCAGGCTGCAGGTGGAGATTAGGAAAAGGGGGATTTGTTTGTGTTTTTTTTTTTTTTTTTTTTTTTTTTTTTTTTTTGTGTGTGTGTGTGTGTGTTACTGGAGATTGAATTTGGGGGTGCTCTATCACTGAGCTACATCCCAATCCCTTTTTAAAATGTTTATTTTGATACAGGGTCTAAGTTGCTGAGGTTGGTCTCAAGTTTGGAATACTCCTTCTGAAGACTTTGAAGTAGCGGGGATTATAGGCAGGCAACAGTGCCTGGCTGGGCATTCAATTTTAAAACTATGCTTGCATAAAAATAAAATAAAAATGTGTGAGACAAATGAATCACACAGTTATGTCTTTTCGTTAATGTAGGTAAAGTATGATAACTAGAAAGTTTTGACATAACAGAATAATGAGAATTAAATGCTCTACCAGAGAGTCATCATTTATTGGTCAGTAGAAGAGAGCAAAATATATTTATTGTGGTTGTTATGTGATGAAGTCAAAAGAACTGAGATGATCAAATCTGTTTCTGTAAAGTTTTCCTTTTATCTGTAGGATTCTTAGAGTTTCCTAAACTATATTACGCCATGTAAAAATGTGCTAATCAAAGAAGCAATGTTAATAATAGTGACAGAAAGATTTCCTGAAATTAAGAACTATTAGTGTAAAGCAGAGACTAAAATATCTATTTTTCTATTTAAACTAAATGATAATGAATTAAAATACGTTGGAATAAAAGGACAAAAATAATGGGGATAATAACATCAAGGTTCAACTCAGATGATTTAAAGAGTAGCCATATTATATCTGTGATGCTGAACACAGTGATAGGGTTAAATTACTCCTTTTGGTTATAGTACCATTAGTGAAAACAGGCATATTACTGTATCAGCACAAAGAAAAAGTAGCAATTCAAATTGTTTTGCATATAAAAATTTTTTAAAATATTTTTAGTATCATTCAGTGTTTCAAAAGATACCTTAAGGTCTTCCTTTTAGTTAATTACTTCATAATTGCATTATATATATATATATATATATATATATATATATATATATTTTATTGCTACACTGTTTAACATCCCTAGTGCCTATCAATACACAAGGAAAAGAACAAAATCTGCCAGGAAAGATGAATGGCAGACACATTTTGCTTGATGTTCTGATGAGGTATTGTTTTTGTCCTTTAGAGGAATTAAAAAGTTAGTACGATTTACTTTTACATTATTTGCATTTTCAAAGACCAGATGGTCCAAAAAGTAGGCATGATTGACTATACATTAAATCTTTCAATCTCTTCTTGAGTTTAATCTTCTTGTTCTTGTTCTTATTCACACATTCCCCATCTGAGGGAATACTTCATTGGAGAAAAGAAAATAAAATATGATTAACATATTTCATAATCCTATTAAAATCATCTTGGTGCTGTTATCACCTTAGGATGGTAAAGGAGGCACTACCCTGTGCACCAACTAGTCACCAGCCTTCATGTGGTCCCAGCATGGAGCCTGGCTGCCTGCAGAGAGAGGTCTGAGGATGAGCTAATCCTCCCAAAGTCAGCAGCAGTTCATTTGCTTTGTCAAAGGATTATATGATTTAGACATAGGATTGTGTCCTTCTATGTTGATGCCTAAATATTCACAACCACATCATGGTAAGACTCCATTCCACTAACCAACATGTATGTAAAGTTTTGGACAAAGAGGGTGTGCACTATGCAGAGTAATAAGTCTCACCCATTTACTTTAAACCTTTGAAAAAAGAGAACATAAATTTTGATGACAAAAAGCTCAGCTAGCAGAACTGACTGAGGATACTAACTGGTTATGTAAATAAGTGAGAAAGACATCCATGTGATTCATCACTGTCTGTGTTTTATATACATTGAAAACAGAAAAAAATAGTGATTTTATATAGAATAAAATCAAACATCAATTCAGAGTCAATTGCTTTGTACTAGCTGTAAATCTTTTACTATCATGTTACCAATGCTTCCATTAAAGTAAACAGATTTGAAATTTCAGCAGAGTGAAATCTAAAATACCTACATTTAATTAATACTCCTAAATCTCATTATATTTACATGCCAATATGTAAGTGTATGTTTTTTAAAGTTAAGGAAAATGAAATTTACTGTTGCGTCCTACCATTTTCCATTGACCATGTAATTTATGCCTTTATATTTCTTGAATAGGTCACCATTCTCCACCTAATCAAGAAGGTGGGAGTAGTTTTGTCTTTTTCATTGGTTATTTAATAAAAAAAATAAACTAATATTTAGTTTTAAAAAATTCAGGAGAATGACCTTGATTGAATGGACTTATTCCTAACTTCAATTTAGAATGAATCCCCTTGGGAATATTCAGCTAACCTTGAATATTGAACTTAAATTCATTTAAAAATCATCATATATAATGTAGTACTTTAGATGTATATTCTACAAGTGTTTATAAGAAGCAAAATGTATATGTCGTTTTCTAATATTTATGTACAAACATTAGAGGTTTTATTCATTCTAGTGGAGTTTCACAGTATAGAATCTCAAAAATAATTTAAGAAGCTAATAAATAATATAGAAACTACTATTCCCTAGTTCATTTTGAATAACACTTGCCTGTATTCTTTAATTAATACTCTAAATCTCATGATATTTACGTGCCAATATATAAGTGTATTAAAGAATTATTCATATTAAGACAGTCTTGATACAGTTATTGGTATGCTTGTTGATAACTCATTGCTACATCTGTGAGTTTACAAGGGGTTCATTGAGATATACCCTCAATTCAAAGGTTCATTGGATTATACTCAATCAAAGAAAGTGCAATTTTATTTTACAGAGGCTAATTCAAAAATTGTTAATGTTAGTGTCTGGAAATAATAAAATGTTACATTTTGTCTGAATTTCACAGAATATTGAAAATATAGAGTTAAAAAGTTATATATTAGATGTATAGAATATACAGTTCAAAAGTTATATATTATTTACTTCCAGGAGAAACTAATGGGGAGATGATGATATTAGTGAGGGCAAGTGTTTATTTTGTATCTATCAGAGTTACAGATATTTTAAAAAAATTGTTACACAATATCATGTTCTTGCTACAAAATGGTGATACTTAGGTGTAAATTTTGTAGACAAAATAATAGATTTGCATGGCATATGCTAATTATTTTGATAATTCTTCAAATATTTTCCTCCAGAACTTCTGTGCCTTATTACACCTCAATTGACAAAGATTAAGTGTGCTAAACATAGATGTTAAAATTATGCATTTTCCAATATTAAATATTATTTAATGCAATTTTATTAACCTAAGTATTGTTGAGATCTCCAGTTCATTTACACTCTCCACATAATTCTCCTTTTAAATCATGAACATGAATAACAAATCTGTAATGCTTGCACCAGCATAGATCTCAGAGTCCAAAAACTGTCTCTGAGGAATAGAGCAAAAAAAGTAAATAATAAAATATGGATATATTCCTTCTGCTATTTGAAAATACTCCCTTGAATTAAAATATTAAAATTGCAAGGAAAAAATAACAATAACCCTTAACTATAATTACCAAACTATTTTGGTAACATCTAAAATTTGGTGTTAAAATGCGAAGGTGGTAAAGGGTTTTCTGGAGTTGAGGGGTAATTGACTTAAGAGCTTTGCGTACCTTGTCCTGTTCTGAGGGGAAGCAAGGAACCCTTAAGCACTTTGGTTTTAAGATAGAGATAATGTAGTTAGACATAGTGAAAACCTATCAACTGATTGTTAGTACTGGGAATATGAAAAAAGAACACTTGACAAATAGAAATACTTACTGGAACTTACAAGCTACCTGGAACAAAGTGAGAATGAATAAAACTGAAACTGGCAAAATTCATCAGAAGTTTAGAAAGCAGCAATGGAAACATACTTTAAAATATCAAAATCCCAGTGATGTTCCTTGAAGACTATTTAAAAAACAGTCTGAAAATTCAGATGGAGGACCAACAACAAAAATCCCAGCAGAGCCAATGTAACCTTGATAAAGAAGGAAAACGAAAGGTATCATGTTTCATGATCTCAAAATACATTTCAAAGCTACAGTAATTAAGAGTATGCTACTGGCATAAAGACAGAAATATAGACCAATTAAATAGAATAGAAAATTCAGAAATAAAGCCAAGAATATACAGCCAACTAATGTTTAAAAAGAACACCAAAAACTACAAAGGAGAAAAGATACGCTCTCCAACACATGATGTTGGGAAAACTAGGGATCACATGTAAAAAAATTGGACCTATCTCTAACACTCTGAACTTTCCATTTGCATTATGTAAATGGAAAGTGTATTTTATAAAAAAACTAGTCCTAAACAGTGAAAAGTCAAGCAGGTACAAAGATAACACAGAATTCAATACCTCCTCAACACAATTAGTAAATGCAAGATAAGCAAAGTTTCATGTATTTCAAAAAGTTCTTGATTATAAGAACTATTACAGGATTATAGGAATGCTGGAAATTAAAATTAGTCAAGGCTTTGCTATCATTTTTTTTCTACCTTTATTGAAAGAAATACTTTTATTTTGGTGTGATAATATTTCATCAACACCACTATGGTGCATGAGTAAGTGTGAAAGCAACATGGATCATTAAGTCCCTTCTAACATATTCCCATTTTTGGTCCTTTGATAGCCTTTTAAATTTTGCACAATATTACTTATAAAATCTGTGATATGTCATCTCATATTAAGCATTAGTGCATCTAACGTGATTATAGAAAAAACAATATTGTATCAAGATTCATCAAATCAACAACTATAACTTAATTGAATATATGACTATCTAACTATGAAGTAGGATCCTAATTTTTAAGAGTAATCATTGATGAATGTAGTTTCAGTATTTTTTAAGTTTTAAAATTTTAATTTAATAAGAATATTTCAAATGAGTTCATTCCTCTGAATAAATGTATATTAGTGTACGATACATAATTGTTGACTCTAGGTACAATGTTTTATCATGTTACACTGAAATGTTTATACTCATGATTAGAAACCATTTTCCCCTCTCCCCAGGACCTGGAAATCACCATTCTATTCTTTGACTGCATAAATTTGATTATTGTAAACATCTCATTTGCATGGAACCATGCAGTATTTGTATTTCTGTGACTGACATTTCCTATAATATACTGTTTCTAGATTTACTCATGTTATTGCATAATTTTTTTGGAAGGGGATCTAAATATCATTATCTATATGTACTACATTTTCTTTATCCATTCATCTCTTGATGGACATTTAAGGTGTTCAGTGTTTTAGCTTTTGTGAAGAATGTGATAATATAGATCTGCATTTTTTGAGATCCTGATTTCAATTCTTTTCAATAACTACCCACAAGTAGGATTGGGGGGCAATATGGTAATTATATTTGTAACTTTTTGAGGTACTTCATGTAGTTTTCCATGCCAATTGTACCATTTTACATTCCTACCAACAGTGTGCAAGAGTTCCAATTTCTCCACATCTGACCAACACATGTCTTATCCTAAAGGTTGTAAGGTTATATTTCATTGTGGTTTTAATTTTCCTTTCCTTGATAAATATTGGGCATTTTTTCATGTATTTGTTTGCAATTTGTATTTTCTTTTCCTGGAGAAATATTTCTTCAAGTACTTTGCCCATTTTCAATTACTATTGAGTCAAAGGGGTTCCTTTCCTATTTTGAATATTGCATCTTATTGAATATATGGTTTGTAAATATCTTTTCTCATTCTTTAGGTTACCTTTTCACTATGTTGGTTATTTCCTTTGCTGTGAAAAAGTAAACAAAAACAAAAACTTAACTTTGTGTAGGTGGTCCCACTTATCTATTTTTATTTTTTGCTTTTGGTGTAAAATCTAAGAAAACAGGCAAAATCAGTGCCATGTAACTTTTACAATTTTGTTTTATTCTAGAAGTGTAAACAGTGCTCTGACTTACATTTAGTTCTTTAATCCATTTTGAGATGAATTGAATTGTGTAAGACGTAAGAGAAGGGTCTAATTTTATTCTTTTGTATTAGGCTATCCAGAGTTCCCAGCAACTGTTGAAGACTATCCTTTCTTCATGAGGTATTCTTGGTGATCGCTCTAAAAATCATCCAACTGTAAATGTATAGATTTATTTATTAGCCTTTTTTCTGTTCTATTAGTCTACATATCAGTCTTTATATTACTATTGTGCTGTTTTATTATCATAGTTTTATAATATATTTTTAAATCAAGAAGTATGATACCTCCAACTTTGTTCTTTCATAAAATTGACTTGGTTATTTGGGTTTTTCTGTGATTCTGTATTAATTTTAGAATTTATTTCTACTTTTTGAAAAAATCATAAAGATTTTGATAGAGATTGCATTAACTCTGTAGATTGTTTTGAGAATTATAGACATTTTAGTGATATTATGTGTTCTAAACCATGAACACCAGAGGTTTTTCAATTTCATCGTGTCTTGCTTAATCTTTCTCATCACTATATTCCAGATTTAGTACATAAAACTACTTTGATTATATTCATTCCTAAGTGCTGTACCTTCTTTGGTAAAGATTACCTTTACCAAAAAATTACCTAGTTTCTATTTCAAATCTTTTGCTTTTAGGGTATGCAAATGCATTTGAATTTTGAATGATGATACTACATGCTACAACTTTATTAAATTCATTTATTTGTTGTAGTAGTTGTGTGTGTGTGTGTGTGTCAAAGTAGTAGTAGTCTCTAAGGTTTTATAGATATCAGATCATTTCTTCAACAAACGGTATATTTTTCTTCTTTCTGAGTTAGATGATTTATTTACATATTTATCCTAACTAACTGATTAGGATTTTTAGTACTAGTGAGAAAAATAGAAGTGATGAGAGTGAACAGTTCTCTCTTCTCTTTTGTGTTTACTACTGCATGGAATATCTTTTTTCCATCCCTTCATTTTAGCTTATGTGTGTCCATAAATGTAAAGTAAATTTCTTAGAGACAGCATTTAGTCTAGTCTTTCTCATTTATTTTTGTCTATGCAACCATTCTATGTCTTTTAATTGAGAAGTTTAATCCATTTGCATTTAAAGTAATCATAGAAAAGAATTCACTATTGTAATTATGTTGTTTTCTGTTAGTCTTGTAGACCTTCTATCACTTCCTTTCTTCCTTAGTGTGTTATTAATTTTTTATAATGTTAGGAATTTATTTCTCTTTTTTGTTTTATATAACTTCTATAGGCATTTTATGCTGTGGTTATCTTGGGGATTATATAAAATCAAACCTAGTGTTTTTAGAAGATTAAGTTTATAACAATTTAAGCTCAATTAAATACAGAAACACTACACTTTATCTTCTCCACTACATGCTTCATTTAATTGTTGTCACAATTTAGATCTACTCATACTGTGAATCTTTTTAATTTTTTTTCAGTCATTTATTTTAAATATTTTTGTCTTTTGGTTCTCATACGGAAATTGAAAGTGATTTAGTAATTTACTTACCACCATTATAGTAGCATATGTTTCATATCCATCTATATATTTACCTTTACCAATGACTTTGATGTGTTCTTCTGTTATTATATTGCTCTTCACCATCCTTTCATGTTCACTTAAAGAATTCCTATAACATTTTCTTGTAAAGCAGGTCTAATCATGATAAACTCCCTGATTTTGTTTTTTTGGGAAAGTTTTAATCTCTTCTTCATATTTGATGGATAGTACCACTGGATTTTATTTTCTTGGTTGGCAGTTATTTCTTTCAGTAATTTGAATACATTATCCTACTTCCTTCTGCTTGTGATATTTCTGCTAAAAAAAGCTACTAATAGTTCAATGGGGATGGTTGGTTTCCCTTGTGTGTGCAAACACGACTTTCTCTTGCTGCTTTTAAAATTGTTTTGTCTTTGACTTTTGATAATTTGAATACCATGTTTCTCAGTGTCTGTATGCCTGTACGGTAGGTTTCACATTATTTATTAGCCTTTGCGCTTCTTGGAACTACATAACCATTTCCTACCACAAATTTGAGAAAGTTTCAACCATTATTTCTGTGCATAGCTTCTGTCCCTTTCCTTTCTCTTTGCCTTCTATTCTTTAGCTTCATTAAATAAGTTAAATAAGTTTCATATGTTCTTTGTATTTTTTATCTTTGTTGGAATTCTAACTTTATCAAGCGTTATTCTCTTCACTTCAGTGAGCATATTTATGAGAGTTAGGTTTAATTCTTTGTCAATTAAGTCACATGACTGTTTCATTAGGTTTGGTTTCTGGAGATTCATGTTGAAGTCAGTCATCAGTTAAGGAGGTTCTGATTCTGACTTCTCTTCACAAATACATAAGTTCAGCATGAATATATTTCCCTTGTGAGTGACCAGAAAATAATTGAAGGCCTTCTTCCCTTCTTCCCTTTATTAGAATATGAAAACAGATTCAATGAAGACACAGTGTATTAAGTACATCCTTTCCCTGAGTCCTTGTGTCTGGCACAGCACATAACAATCAAGAAATGATCCCTCAGCTGCCAGCTTCTTCCAAAGTAGGAAAATATTTGGCTCATGTGTCCAGAGCTCCAACTTTGCTGAAGGGTATTCCAAAAGGATTTGTTCTTATCTTTCAAGTGTTGGAGCTCTGACATATTCAGCCTTCTTGCTGAGAGAAGAAAGAAGAGATATTGTGGACTTGTAAACATCATCAGTCCTCCTCCCTGTTGATCACATTAGTGAGTAAAAATAAGCAGTTTGCCTATTTCTCTCTGGTGAAGGGAAGTGTTGGTAGAGTACCCCAGACACTGACTGACCTGACTGAGAGGTGTATCCTGGATAAGGCCAGTCCTGAAGACTCAGAGGGAAGGTGCCTTGCGCTTTCTAATGCAGACATACAGAGTCATGGAAATTGAAGAATCAGATAAAATTTTTTCAAATGAACAGTGTCTTGACTTTTATGTTTTTTATTCTTGAGACAGGGTCTCACTATGTTAGCCAGGATTGTCTCCAACTCCTGGGCTCAGGTGACCCTCTTGCCCCATGCTCTTAAGTAGCTAAACTACAGGTGGAGGACATTGCACTGGGCTAGCATCTTCTAGCACCTTAAAATTTAGATCAAATGGTGTAATAGGAATGTTGTTTGCTTTTCCAAAAGGAGCATTTTATAACTACTTTTATAAGAATAATTTTTCTTTTTCCCATCTTACTTATGAACTTAATGATGTAAACAAGAATGTGCTGTAAGGGAATTTAACCCGATCCTGTTAATTTTTTTTTTTTAGAAAGGGCTAATGAAGTAATTCATTTGCAGTGTGTTTGACTAGCTTGTGTCAATCCTGTGTTGAACAGAAAGGTAATTTTTTTTAAAGAAGTAGTATCTATTGAGGTAAATACAGTAAGAGCTTAAAATGTTAAAAGCATACACTGTTTTATAAATGACTTTCGTGCACTAAAATTATCTGCTTACAATGTACTTCAAATCTTATTTCTGCTTATGTCTTTAATTTGTCCATGTTTACACCATTTGTTCACATGATTTGAGAATCATTTCAGTGATTTACATACCTATTTTATGTCTTTTCTTGTTTTATTTTTTAATAGAAACTTATCTACTTTTCTTGTCTGATGACTGCATTAGTACTCAAAACAAAACAAAAAAGTTATGAGTGGAATCATTCTCTGACTCACAAGGGATTTTTAAAATATGCATGAAGAGTATTTCATCAAAAACATTTTCATTGTTTCATGAATATTTTACCTTTTTTCTCTGATCCTTACCTACCAGCATATTTTTATTTCACTTATAGTCAACATTTGGTGTCTACTATGTGATAATTTTATTATACTAGCAAAATATAAAAACAGAATAAAAACATTTTAAAATATTATCAACTTTTAAAATGAAATGTAAATAAATTACAGGTAAAAAACAGTTTACTTTTTAACTCTCATATAATTAATTAAACTTTTGCCATTTTCTTAACTGTATCATGCTAATAGCATTCTTACTTTAAATGTATTGAAAATGTTTAGTTAATTATATATTTCATACACCATTTGCCTTATAAAGTATGCATTGATTGATATTTAATAAATTGACTAAGGAAGAGATGCAATTCATTCTGTGCTTTTGTTCTTTCTTCCTTATCTTCAAGGTCAGAATTATTCTTTAAAAAATGCACATTCCAGGCAGGAAGAAGGAGCGTACCAAATAGCGGGGAGACATGTTTCCTTCATTTAAGAATATAAACCAGAATAGAACACAGCTCTCTGAACCAATGTTCCATTTGCCATCATTTAGTCATGCAGCTCACCAGGATGTGCAAGGGCACTGAAGTACAGTCTCAGCAGATGGTCATGTGAGCAAAGTGAATAATATAGTGGGGCATCTGGCTGTCTTGCCCAAATCATCTTATTTTGTGCCTGTTCTGGAATTCAGCATTCCTTTTTAAAAGTGTATAAAAGGAATGGATTTTTTTTTCATCTATGAATTTCTTTAAATATTTTTCTTTCTATTTTGTCTCCAAATTTTCAGGAAAGAAACATAATTATTTTTTAAAATACTCTAATATGTGACATATGTGAACATGAAATGTTCAATAAATTAAAAATAATGCTCTATCATTTAAATAATTCTTTTCAATTTCTTTTTTATTGATGCATTATGATTACACCTAATAGTGGGATTCATTGTAAGGTATTCTTACATGCCCACATCATAATTTGATCAATTTAATTCTCCAAGTACATCCCCTTTGACTTCCTTGCTCCTTTCCTAGATCCTCTTCTTCAACTCAACTGATTTGCCTTCTATTTTTATGAGGTTTTATTTTTCCCTTTAACCCTCTAGCTTCCTCATATGAGAATGAGCATATGACCCTTGACCTTCTGAGTCTGGTTTATTTCATTTATTACTTTGCCCTTTATTTCCATGTATTTTCTTGCAAGTGACTTAATTTTGTTCTTTTTATGGCTGAATGAAATTCCATTGTATATATGTACCACATTTTCTTTTTCTAGTCATTTGTTGATAGACACATAGGTTGATTCCATAGCTTGGCTATTGTAAATTTTGCTGCTATATATATTAATTCCATTTTCCATTTCTCTGCTATATTTGAGCTTCTTAATTGTATTAAATATACTTCACTGCTCAAAATGTATCCCTCTTTTCAGAATACTTCCCTTCTAAATTTAGTATACACAAATTGAAGACTATGCAATATATTGTTTGCTATCATTTACTTATAGGAAAATTTTACCCTTATCTTAATTAATTAACTAATTAATTAATTAATTTTGTTCTGGAGATTGAACCCAGGGTCTCATGCCTGTTAAGCATATGTTCTAACACTGAGTTGCATCCCCAGTACCTTCTTCTCATGTTTTTTAGTGACAAAAACTATTTTAGACTTGTTTAGTCCCTTATTTAGAACTAAATGCTTTTTCAGTACATATACTCTTCAACACTGTGCCAGTATTTATTAAATATCAAATGAGAAATAAAGACACGCAATTACAGTAAACATCAAGATAACAATTTTAAAAATTGTTCCAGTCTACTAAGATACACACACACAATCGACACAATATACATACATGTATCTATTATACATATATGTGTTTATATATATTTATATATGCACATCAAATATGGGGAGAGTCTTGAGCTCAGTCAATTTAATATACATTAACAAATAATACCAAGAATCTCAGAGACAAAGAGAGCCAACAGTTGAGGCAGATTATTTCAGAAAGAACATTTATGGATTCAACATAATGAATAAACTGATACAAATTCTACTCATACAGATTTTTCATACTAAGAAGTACAAATTGAAGAATGTGATTGTTTTCTTATAAAGCAAGCTATGTTTTTTCTAAAACTGCTCCACAAGAATAAAGTTGTGAAAATTCTGGGACATTCCAATGTGGATATATTTTCTTCTGTCAACTTAATAGGGAGAATAACAAGGAAAATTCTCTCAGAAAGCAGAACAAAGGCCAGGGACCTTAGAATCTCCCAAAACATTGTAATGGAGAAGACTGTGCATCATACAGAAATATAAACCTGGATGCAGAAACTGACATTTCAGGCTTGACTGAATACATTCTTCTAATAAGAAGATGACATAGATATCTAGGTATGAAAGGGATGAACTGTGGGAAGAAATATTGTATATTCAAGCATATGGTTTCATTGTACTTCTTAGTAAAAGAAACTCAATTTTATTTAAGGAAGAACTACATCCAGAAAAAATAATATAGTCTCTTGTGTTAAAGTAATCTTCTATTACTAATTCCATATTCATAAAGGAAAACAGAATTCATTGATAATATGTTTGACTTTTATCAAAGAGAAGAGATATATTCTTATAAATTACTTTATCATAATGATTTTTAAATGAATTGACATAGGAAGAATGGATAAAAGGAAGAAAAAATAAATGAGACTGGAAGGTCAGAAAGAAATTTTAAGTAGAACATACATAAAAATCAGAATACTAATGACAACTAATATCCAGGCACCTATGATGTACTAGAAAGTATGCTCAGGTCTTTAAAAACATTTCCATTGAAGTGCGAGTTATTACTTGCTGGGAATTGGCCAGAAATATGAGGATCAAACTTTGGAAGCCCTTGAAATGTTTGGGCATAGCCAGAGAGGTATCTCTTTGCAATAGTTACTTAATAAACAATATGCACAGTGTAGAATGAAAGATGGTGCTAGTGGCAGAGCTGCAAATTATACCTGCACTCAGATTTTACATTAAGAAGAAGAGACGTGTTCAAGGAACTTTTAATTTTCTGGAAATTTTGTGTAATGTGCTTGGGGTATAAGAGCCCTGGCAGGACATCATACTGACAATCACTAATAAGCAAACATCCCCAGTTAAGGACTGCAGGAACATTAGAAGCCAACTCCCCAGAAATGCTTCAACTTGATGTATTCTGGCATGCTCTGCCAAGAATAAAGTTTTTATGTTCATTATAGCTGCTCCTAAATATTGTAAGAATTGTGCTGCTTGGTATTTATTTTCCCTATGCCTCCGACTCATTTCATTGTAAAATTTCTTAAAGTTAATACCTTCATTTTATAGATAAAGACAGTGTTTTAAAAGTTAAGTAAGTTGGTTTTTGCCATTTACAGGATAAGATCTGTGATTGATTTGAAGGCTCTATAGTGTGACTCAAAACAATGTAACTGATCATTATCCCAGTCCCTTAGCACTGAGTTGTGAAAATGTTTTGGATGATGATGGATCATTCTAGAGAAACTGGATGAAAACTTAGGCCTCTGTGTTTGATTTTACTGTTAAGTGCTGTACCATTAATCATATTGTTTTGTTTGAATATAATATGTCTTAAGTTCAGAATAATTCTAATCTGTTTTATTATTATATGAAATTGTTTTATTAAGCTCAGAGTTTGTTCTATGGTCTGTGATATTAGAAAGATTCACAATTACCATTAAGTGAGAAATTAATAAAATCATCATTGTGTCACGTTAGAAAAAACAATTAGGATTTGTTTTCTCTCTCTTTTCCTCTTTGCCATTTTCTCCATTGAAATACTCATTAAATCACCCAAAATAATACTAAGTGATCATATAAAAGGAAATAGGTATCAATGAACAATTTCTAGAAACATAAAGAAATTACCACCCATTAAAGACTGAATAGATTTTTAGAACCACACAGTGGGAATCGGGTAGAAAAAAGGTTGATAATCAAACTATTACTCACACATGATGTGCACTGAAGTTGCCTATTCCAGAGAAATAATTAGGCAAAAATTCATCATTGCTACTACACAAAAAGTGTAGCTCTTACTGTTGTATTTAGGGAAATGAAGTATTGAAGGAGAAGGACTTTTGATAAAAACACAGGCGTGAGTCTTGGGATACTGTGTTTACTATCATGGGGAAGAAGAAAAAAGATCTAATGAGCAATGTTTTTCATTTTTGTTCTTGTTACTGCTGCTGTTTTCTATTGATTTTATTTATATATTCTCCCTATATTGTGATAAATATAACTGAGCACTCCTCCTAGAAATATATTCTAACCCATATATTCGGTTACAGTAAAAGCAAAATAAAATAAAATAAAATCTCACTTCCACTGGAAAAGACTCACAAGATGAATACCGGAAAGATTTTCTCAGGAGTGATGCCTGATTGAGATAAAAGATTTTCACTGTACCCAAATGTACACTAAAAATGAGGAGAGGGAATCCTCTTCCCTCTCTACTAGAAAATCCCAGGATAAAAGTTTTCTCATTTACATATGTTCTTTGAAAATATTTTGCAGCATGAGAAAAATAGAAAAATTGCCAGAAAAAATTTTACTTTTATAAGTGATTTATCACGAGAGAATAAAGCAAACTTTAGAAAGCAACTATTTTTGTCTTCTCAAATTACTTCATCTTTTAAAATCTGTGTGGTTGTTTTATGATTACAATATATCTAAAAATATTCCCAGCAATGTTTTCTTCACTCTATTGGTTTATGTACATAAAATATTTATTAGATGAATTATTTTTTACTAATTCTCAAAAATAAAATGAGTAAGTAGCTTGCTCTACAAGTAAAACAAAATTCTTTGATAATTGTTTTTAAAGTTTCTTTTTTTCTTGTCTTTTACATTATTTAAATCAATGAAAGTGAGATCAAATATAAAGACTGAATTGAGATGTCCATAGTATCTACAACTAAGATCTCAAGGAACAACAGGCAAGGTGTTTTGAGGAAAAAATATCAAAACTATGATGAAAACAAGAAAGATGGTATCCGGAGACCCAAATTTTGAGAAATTCAAACATAAAAGTATTGTGAACTTTACAATGAAATAATTAACTGAAAGCCAAAGATATGTTAATACAATGCTATTCATAAAAATGAACTGATGCTAAATTTCTCTCTTCTAAGAAAGCCAAACACGAGGGACAAGAACAGGCAATGACTACAAATAGTGAAGGGCAAATGTCTGGAAAATGACAAAAATTTACACTGAGTTACACATCACTCCTATGCAACTGTCAACACCATGGTTTCCCCTGGAGAGGTTTTTCTTTTCTTTCTTTCTTTCTTTCTTTCTTTCTTTCTTTCTTTCTTTCTTTCTTTCTTTCTTTCTTTCTTTCTTTCTTTCTTTCTCTCTCTCTCTCTCTCTCTCTCTCTCTCTCTCTCTCTCTCTCTCTCTTTCTTTCCTTCCTTCCTTCCTTCCTTCCTTCCTTCCTTCCTTCCTTCTTTCTTTTTCTTGGCATATAAACATTGTAATTATATTTAGTAGTTGAGTTCATTTTGACAAAATCATAAATGCAGGAAATTTGATTTCAATCCCTATTTCCCTCCCTTTTTACTCCTTTCCTGACTCCCACGTTTCTCCTTCTTCTGTTCTATTGACCTTCCTTTTACTCCTTTATTTATTCATTTTTGATTGGTGCTTTCTACATATACACAAAGGTGAAATTCCTTTGGTACATTTATATATGCATATGACATGATTTTGTGAAATTCATTCTATATTTCCTGCCCTTTCCCTTCCTTCCTCTCTTCCTTTCCTTCTCCTTCTATTCTACTTCACTGATCTTCCCTACAGTTTTTTGATTTGTGACCTCCCTACCACCCCCACTTGCCTTCTTTTCCTTATTTTGGTCTGACTTCCACATATGAAAGAATACATTTGTCTCTTAATGTTCCGAGTCTGGGTTATGTCACTTAGCATCATGTTCTCCATTTTCATCTATTTGCCCTCAAATGCCATTTCATTCTTCTCTAAGGCTGAGTAAAATCCCCTGGAGAATAATCACCATAATATCCTAATCACATTCCTAAAAATCTAATGATATATTTAGCTTGGAAGTCTATTAGACAAATGTTTTAAAATTCTTTTATTGATTGCTATAAGAGATGAGAGTTGAAAACTATGACTTACAACTAGCATTAGCAAATTATAGCTCTAGAGTCAAATCTGACCACCTGTTTTATATGGCCCACAGGCTATAAAGGCTTTATATTTAAGTCATTCAGGAAAAAAATTAAAAATAGGAAGTAACATTCTAGGATGTGAAATTTACTTAAAATTCAGATATCAATGCCAATAAGTAAATTCTTATTGAAATACAGCCTTTCTTATCTTGCACTTATTGTCTAAGGTTGCTTTTCACTAACTGACAGTTGTGTAGTTGTGATAGACAGTAAGGTTGTCAAGCCAAGATACTTACTACTTACTCTTTACAGATAAAGATTGATCTGATTTAGAAGGGAAAACTATTTCCAAATGTTCCAGATCTTCTTCTTGAAACAAACAGAAAATAAAAAAAAAGAAATAACTCAGAGTATAGAAGAAATAGAATTCCAAAGAAAAGGCCTCAGGCTCTGGTTATATACTAAGCATTAAGATGATACTTTCAGCATTGTGAGAGTTAGTAAAATTCTGGGATCACCTTGGAATGCATGTACAGAAACTAGAATTATCTGATTTACAAAAAGAAAGACTTTAACAAAGCATTATGAAACTGTGGCATCTATAAAGAAGAATTAATTTAAAATATTAAAAAAGTTCTATTTTTGAAAATAAATGGAGAAATATACAACTAAGAACAAATGAATTATTTGAGAAATTCTTTCAAACTACTCTGGAAGAGAGAGACATAGAGAAAAAGAAAGTTGAAAGTAAAGCTGATATATACAGAGTTCACATCATTGATTTTTCAAAAAGAAAAGCAAATTTATTGATTAACAGATAACAAAATTAGAGAAATTTTTAATAACCAAAGAGAACAGAAACCATCAGATTGAAAGAGCTTATTAAATTGATGAGAGAATGGGTAAAAATAAACTAAGAAATAGATAAACAAATGAATGGATCAACACCTAATAATCATGTAAATTCTCTACAATGACTAAGGAAGACTTGGAAGTTTCTGGAAAAATGTGCACACTTGCTGTTTCTCCACAAATAAATTCCCTGGGTTTGATAGCAGACCCAGTCTGTAGCACTTTCTTATGACAACCCCAGAAGCTACCTCCTATACTTACTTGTTAAATCCATGTTTCGTCAGGAAAGAGCATCTTTCCAAGCACCAGCTAATGAAGTACCAACATTAGCAATGCAACCATTCTGCTCAGGAACAAGCAGGCACATTTCTGTTCTTAATAGGCTGTCCACAGAGATGAAACACCATGTGACAAAGGAGTAGGTCTCCTCCTTCAAGAGTGGTCCACAGCCTAGCTGTAGAGTCTGATCGTACTTTTTCTTGACAAGAAATATTAATGAAGTTTATGAATTCCCCTCATCATACAGTGACTAAAATCCCCTTTAACTCATCTATATAGTTTTATAGAGTTTTTTCTCATTTACACATATGTTAGAATAATACTTCTCTGAATTCTAATGGTACCAGAAGATTTTTATGAATTAAATATTCCAGGTTATTTTACTGAGTATTTGAGAGATAAGATACATCATAATTGTGCCTTCCTATCACAAGTTTTAGAGCTTACTTTAAACTATCTTTAAAATGAAACTTACTAAATTATTAAATCAAAAGTTTTATTTTAAATATTAAATTAAATTTGATTTTTAATATGAAGGATTAAATTCAACTTATCAAATTATTTAAAATATAAAATTAAATTAAATCTCAACTGAAAAATTTTAAATGTGTATATGTCTTTTATACTAAGAAAGAGCATTAAATGTAAAGTTATAGCACTCAAAGTAGAGAGTCTGACCCTATTTCTGAAGATTGCTGAACATTGTTGACTCCTACTTAAGCCTCAGCCATCCTTTCCTCTTCAGTCCCACACATGAATAGGTGAATAAGAGCCCTCGTGTCTCTCCTCCTTTGGTGCAAGCTATGAATTTAAAACTCCTGTCCACTGCAAGTTTTTTTCCCAGTCCCACTACCCCACCATTAAAAAGGACCAACACAGTCTACATTGCCCAAGCCAGCCTGGCTCTACTTGTGTCTCCTCCGTTCCCCCTGGGGAGTGTCCTATGTAAGTAACATACTTTGTGTCAAATTATTGTGATATAGATCTACCCAAGTCAAAATATCCAAGTTGAATTTTACATGATGGTTCATCTTATTTCTACTTAGTGACAAAAACCATTATGAAACTCCTTTTAAAATTCTCAATATATAAACTGTATAAAAAAATCAACTGTTACACCATTTCTTAGTATTCTGTGCACACAGAAAGCAAACTTAAAATCTCTATAGATGTGATTCACTTCCCATTTCTTTCCTTAAAAGTTTGTATCAACTGGGATAAGTACAAAAGTGCAAAAGTTTGATTAAACAGTAGAAAGCGTTCACGTTGACCAAGAACTAATGTCAGAAGTGTCAACTTGAATTGCTAACTTAGTAATTTCAGTTTTTGTCATTAATTGACCTATGTAAATATCACGAACCACAGTGAACATATGAAGTATTCATATCCATCTAAATCTTTGACTCCCAACAATATTCTACATGCTACCATATGATTGCATAAATTATCAATTAATAAAGAAGTTTCTCTATCATTGCTTTAAAACAGAACAAATATTGATATACATATATATGTATATATATATATATATATATGAAAATGTTCTTTATTCAAAATGATTCACTAACATCCCTAAATAGGGTTTTTATCTGAAATATGAAGACACTGATCTTTAATTGTTTGTGTTAATATACAAATGTACATGTGAGAAATTAAAATAATTTGATTTATATTTTATTTGCAATTGATTCCTTATATTATATCTGATAGTTCAGACTGGAGTAAAACCCCTCAGCCAGGTGTTTGAGACTTTCTCAGTTGGTGGTTTTCACTGTCCCATACCCTTCCCAGTCTTCTAATCCAGCACCTCTGCTACCATCAATCCTGATTACATCAGTCTTCTAATCCGTCTGTAACTAAAACCACCTCTTAAAGGTGTCTCAAATCTCTTCCTTTTGTCTTTCTTCCTTCTAAGCACTCATAAATGCACTATAGTCAGCTCTGTTTGAAAGATTTTTTCTTAGTTTTTTATCTTCTTGAATATACTTTCCCTATTATCTTCACACTCCTAATTTCTTCTCATTGTTTGGGATCTAGCAATTACTGTTTTTGCACAAATGTTCATTCCAAATTCCAATACCATATGTTGAAATTTGTTAAATATTGTGACTTGCATTATTCATTTTATCCACTGCTTTAAAATATACTTTGTGTCTTATTGTGTATGTCTGTATATTAAATGAAATGTTAGCCTGTGTAGGCAAGGACTTTAAATTTATATCTCCATGTATTTGTTAAAGAGATAAATACACAATTAGAAGAACATGAGTGATTACAGTTATTTGTCTTTGTGTTTAAAAAATCTACTTTTATCTTTGTATATCCCTTCTCTATTACTGCTTGTAACAGAGAGCCTAGCCAAATATTTTGAGACAATTCTATCAAGATACCTATTCATGATTTTGACTTCTTTAATAGGACAAAAGTTGCACTCAAAAGTTTAAATTATGGGAAGTCTTTAAGCAAAAATGATGTGTTTAGAGAATGACACTTTATTAGCTCAAGCTACTATTGAAGAAAATAGCACACAATCAAAATGAACTAAAATAATTTTGCCAGAAATAGGAGAAAACACAGAGACCAAACATGGAAACTCAGCTGTCGTGAAATAAAGGAAGAATTTCTAAGAGCTGAGGTGACAGGCTTATAAGAAATCTGTTTTCTAATTGTCTTTAAGGAAAAATAAACCCTCTTACCTTCACGTGGGAACTAATTTTATATTGTCAAACAAGGTGCCCACCCAAGTAGAGACTGAAAGATAGGATATGATCTTCCCTGATTATTACATTTCAGAGGGATAATTCTCAGGTCCTTGAGACAGTCTTTTCAGAAGATTTACACCTCAAAAGAGCAGAAAGACCTTATAATTACAAGTTTTCTAAAGGAAAAGCAATAAGAAAAAGAGACCTAGAGTCAGAAAGAGCACGTATGTATTTTAGTAGAGGGCATTATGAAAGCTGTTTTAGAATCACCTTAAATAAAGGACAATATATTTCCTTTAGGAGTCTGTGAAGTCTACAAACATGGAACCAGATCTGATGTTGACTGAAGATTCCTTCTCTGCTCCACACATGGTATCTTGTTGCTGCAGCCTCACATGGCAGAAGGGTTGTAAAGAACAAACTAATTACCCTCAATTTCTTTATTAATTTTATCCATGAGATCAGAGCCCTCATGAACTACCCTTCTTCCAAAAACCCCACCTCTTAATTCCATCACTTTGGGAATTAAGTTTCAACATTAGAATTTTGAAGGACACCAATGCTCAGAGCATAGCACTTGGTTTTCAACTAGTCTTAATTATTTACATTAACTCAAACATCCCTGTAATGTTTTATCAATTTCACTGATGTCCAAGTGTCATATTGCCTGAATGTCTCTCCCATTACACAGTAAATTAAAACTTAATAACAATACATGTGCATCCCACACATACTTATATGTATAAAGAAAATGAATGCTTTCTAAAAGCTGAATAAGAGTGAGGATGTAGTGGTTCTAAAGAAATTTATTGGCGATAGTCTTTCTTAAAGGACTAAAAATTCCATATATAAATGGTTATATATATATATATATATAAGCATATATATAAATAAATATATATATTTATTTGTTTATTTTTTGGTGATGGTGCTGGGGATTGAACCCAGGGCCTTCTGCATGCAAAGCAAGCACTCCACCAACTGAGCTGTATCTTCCTGGTTATATATTTTTAAGTGAAGTATTTGGCTTAAAGGTATTCTTTTTTTTATATTAGTGAATGTATTTTTGCTATAAATCTTCTCATAATAAAATGTACTCAAAGTCATTATTTTAGAATAATTTTTGAGGTGCTAGGAATTGAACCCAGGTCCTCAAGTATGCTGGTCAAGCACGCTACCTGTTAAGCTATATGCCCAGCTTCTCGATATTTCTAATTTAAAAAAATAAATAAAAAGTGGGGAGGAATAGAAACTCACCAGCAAAAAGCTATATTAACAAGTGAATACACATTAATAATACAAAATGAAAGTAATGATTGTTAAATTTTCTTCTAGTTTCCAAGGATAACTAATCAATGGTAATTTTCTTATTTCATGAGGAATTTGGTGTTTTCTTTTTAAAAAGAAAATGGGTGGTTGTAAAACTGAAGTTTTAACATGAAACACATTACCCACTTCTGCTGGAAGGTAAGACGAGTTTTTCTGTTTCTGCTACCCGGTGAGTTCTGTGTAAGGATGCAGGCCTCTGAGGCTGAGAAGTGTTGCAGCTCTAAATGGTGGATCATGCCCTCCAGTGTTGCTGCAGACCCCAGCAGCTTACCATCAATTTCTTCCAGGTTCTCGTCCATGAATTCAAGGAATGAAATCCATAGACCATAATGAGTTAGCGGAAGAGTTGGATTTATCAAAGAATAGAAACAGGAACAGTACACTTATAGCACAAGAAGGTATCCAAGAGCAGATTTTCTCCATTCTAGAGTACTAGTCTAGGGGGTTATGTAGTATTCAGGTCAATGCTATTGGTTCAAACTTATGCTAATCATGTTTTAGAAAAGTACTAATGCTGTTGGTGAGCCCTGAATTCCATTCAGGTTTTCCTTACTTCCATTTTCTTCCCCACTTCAGTGAATTGCCCAAACTGGGTGGGGGTGGGGGTCTGGAGCTACAGTGCTATGTGGAGTCGGTGTCTGCACTGTGCCTGGCTAAGCTGTGGGGGATGACAGTTTAGTGCACCTTGACTCCCCTGCACACACAGCCGTGGCTCCTGTTTGTCACTTGCTCAACCCTTCCCACTCCCACCATGGCTGCTGCTCTGCTGCTACACTGCTCCTGTCAAGAAGTGGCAGGGACCAGTGGGCTGGCCATAGACATGGATATATCCTGTTGATATACATAATGAATGTGTTAATTGTTATAGTTTGGATATGTGGTGTCCTTCAAAAGCTCCAGTGTGAGACAGTGAAAGAAAGTACAGATGAAATGATTAGTTTGTGAGAGTTGTGATCTGATTGGTGGATTAATTCTCTGATGGGGATAAACTGGGTGATAATTCCAGGCAGGTAGGATATGGCTAGAGGAGGTAGGTCTATGACAGTGTGACTTGGGGTTGATATTTTGTCCAGTGAGTGGAGGTTTTCTGCTTCCTGGTGCAATGTCCTGCTTTCCTCCTCCATAGCCTTCGCCATGATATTCTGCCTCAACTCTGACCCAGAACTATGGAGTCAGCCATCTATGGACTTAGATCTCTGCAACCATGAACCAAATCAACTTTTCTCCTCTAATCATTCTTCTCAGTCCTTTTTGTCACAGCAATGAAAAAAAACTGATGAAAATACTAATTGAAAATAAGTCACTGCAATATAAGAGTTATAAAGTACTATCTAAGGAACATTACTGACTTCATAGTTGGAATAATTGAGAAACTAGATTTTACTAATGCCTAATATGTCTGGACAACTTTATTACCTACATTTAATTTCATGAACAGAAGCTCACAGTGTATTAGAATTTTTCCTTAAGGTTTTATCAAGATATGTTAATTATTCACCAATTTCTCTGTAATAAACTCATTGATTTTTGGTTATTTTGTATTTGAATGTAATTAATTTTTTATGAAAATCTCCAATAATGTGTGGCTAATTTTTCTTTGTATTGAAACATACATTCCATATGTGTTAATATTCTTCAATAAGTAGTGGAGCCTAAATTTAGAGAGAAAAAGGAAAAAAATTGTCCAGTAGGTTAAAGTTTTAAAATATGAAATAATTTTATTTTAAAACTTTCAGATAGTACTTATTAAAGACAGTGGATTAAGCATTTTAATATCAACTTGAGAATGAATTAAGTTATATGAACCTCATTATTTTTTTTCCTCAGAGACTTTAAGTTCAGTGTTCCATGTATAGCCCATTAAGGATAAATGTTTTACACATCTTCTTCAGTAACTGTGTTGGTAGCTGAAGCATGTGAAAATCTTACTACTGGGAGTTTTAAAAGAAATAGAAAGACATCCACCAGGAAATATTTGCAAGGAAACTTCCTTCAAACTGGACATTTCTACTACCATAACACTTTTTTGACCTCATCAAAATGTATATGTATAAAAATTATAATCTTGGAAATATTCAAACTATAACTGAGAAAATAACAAAATAGTTATATCTTAAATAGTAAATAAGTTACTAAACACTCTAAGTAAAATTCAGCTTTTTTTGATACTTTGAAAATACCAAGATTTTAAATTAAATTTATATTTCAGAATATTTCTCACTGTATTTGCCTTTTCAGTTTGTTCATTTTTGTCAGAACTTCCCGGTGCTCATTTTCTGAGAGCCTTCAATTTTTACGTAAGCTAGTTATGATAATATAATTTTTCATTAGTCAAATTAAATCCTAAAAAATATCAGCAGGTGAAACTTATAGAGACAAATATGTATTTCATAAATACATTAAAAATTACAGTATGTGTTTCTTGATAGTCTATGGTTGTATTTCAAATATTTTCATTTGCATGATTTTTTTGAAATGCTTTCAGTTCTTTATGGATATTTGTTTAGTGACAAATTGGGAAAGCAACAGTTAAAACGAAGAATATCTTAATATTTTAGAATACAGAATGCAAACAATATTTCTACCAACTCATCATGATAAAATTGTAGGAATTTTAAAAATTTGTATATGACACAAGAACATTTTGAAAGCATGACTGGAAGGAAAAATTTAGGAATTAGGTACATGGAACTAAGAGAATAATTACCAAACAAATTGCATAGAATATTAATTATCAGTCAGTGAAGGTCAGTGCTTATAAAAGAAGATCAAGAAAAGATAGCAGAGTGACAGTGAGGAAAACCAAGAAGCATCAGACCCTTGAAAAAGCACTATGAGGGAGAGGGTCTCAGTTCTTTCTTAAGTTCAAGAAAATGCTAGATGTAAGTAAGAAAATGCTAGATGTAAGTATGAAAATAAAATCAGTATAGGTTTGATATCTAGGATCAAAAAGATACTTGAAAAAAATGAGTGAGTTCTACCACTATATTTTCCAAATTATAAAGAATTAGTTTTATTTTTAATTTTTTTTAGTTTGAGAAAGGAAATTTATTGTTAGACTTCATCTCCATTTTTTTCATGATTTCTTTCATTTTTAAAATGCTAATTATGCAAATTTATGGGGTATATGTGATAATTTCATACATGGTCTTGAAACAGAGTTTCTGTGAGTAAAAGTATTTTATAGTCTATTTCAATTCTATATTAAAAAATTAAACACAATTTTTGATATGTAGAAATTGGGTTTTAATATGCAAATATGATATTATAAACCTATAAAGAGGGATATTGTAGTCAGTAGAGCAAAATTATTTGACCTGAAATCATCTGTGGTTCAGGAGCACCATGCATAATTATTCTCTGTAGCATATAATGCTCCATCTTTTAAATTAAATATATATATATGTTCTTGTGTGCTTGTATTAGTCAGTTTTTCATTAATTAATAAATAGGAAAGGTTTATGTTGGCTCACAGTTTTGAAGCTTTCAGTCCATTATCTGTTGATCCTATGCTCGGTTACTTTGGGTCTACGGTGGGGTAGTACATAAAGATAGAATCATGTGGTAGAGGGAAACTTCTCACCTTATGGCCAGGAAGTAAAAAAGAAAGCAGTGGGGTCTTGCAATCCCTTTGAAGGGCAAGGCCCTAGCCAAAGACAATTCACTAAGGACTACCTCTTAAACTTGTCACTTTCCAATGGTACTGTGGGCTAGGCACCAACTCTATAACACATTGATTTTGGAGGAACATTTCAGATCTAATCTATAGAACTGTTTTATTGGAGCAGATAAAATCTGTTACAGATAAAATGATGATTGATATATGGTATTTTAAATTATTTATCAAGTAATTTGACTATTACATAAGACAAATATTTTCTAATTTTACATTCAGACAAGGCCCATTTAAAGCATAAGTTTATAATATAATAACTAACAAGGGCAAGTAAATTCTTAATTTATGACAGACACTAAAATATTTTATTTTTCTTTATGTTGTTTTTGTATCTTTTTCTTTTCATATCAGTCTTTTGTTCATTGTTTATCATAGTAAATGTATTTTGTACAAAATATTGTTTCTTAAGATTGTTTTAAATCACATATCTCATTAACAGTTCACGAACATCTTCAACCGTAAAAGCAATTATCATTTGTCTCATTTGAAATATAAAGAAATAAATAGATACAGAGTAATTATAAATATAATCAAGAAAGCAATATAATCAAGGACTATTCTGTATATTTTATTAAGGACTTCTTTTGGAACACTTGGGTTATAAAATATCCTTCAAAGATATTTAAATTTTTAAAGTTATTTAAATATCCTTCAAAGATACTCTATTCATTAATTGGTAGGTATCATATTTACACTTTCTTTTCTTTTACTGACTAATAGTTGACTTTTAATTTAAAGGCATTTTATTTTTAAAAATTAAAACTTATTTTCTGTAATCCCAGCAGCTCAGGAGTCTAAAGCAGGAGGATAGAGAATTCAAAGCCAGCCTCAGTAATGGTGAGGAGCTAAGTAACTCAGTGAGACCCTGTCTCTAAATAAAACACAAAATTGGGTTGAAGGTGTGGCTCAGTGGTTGAGTGCCCCTGAGTTCTATCCTCCCTACCTCCCCCTGCAAAAAATTAAAACTTCTTCAACATAGTGCATTACAATAAATGTAAAAAGAAATATTTATTTCTCCAAGTAGTTGTTTGTGTTCAATACAATAAATATTATCCACAATATTATGAGTATTACAAAGACACTTTGACAAAGAGACTGGCTAACTCAGTTCCTTCATTGTAGGGGAACCCAAACAGTGTCAGATAGCCCAGATAATCACCTCTGATTTCTTCTCCCACATTCTAATGCTAAACCTTACCAATATTTAATTTTTTATTTCTTTTGAAAGTTTTTGATATACTCTTTATTTAACAACTTTACTATTCACTGAAAGTTTTGAATTAGCAAATGATCGCTTAAATAAACAGGTGAAGTGAATATGAAATATAGACTTATTTGGATTTTTTAAATGCCTCTTTGTTATTAACAAATTGGAGTTTTATCTTCATTTCTCATCCTTATGGTAGCACTACAAAAATTTAAAGATACCATTCATTAGAAAAACCCTGTAATTAGAGCAAATGTACAGGATCTTTTAGGAAGTCCAGAGCACACACCTGTAATCCCAATGAATCAAGAGACTGTGACAAAAGGATCCCAAGGTCAAAGTCAGCTTCAGCAATTTAGCAAGGCCCTATTCTCAAAATAAAAATTAAGAAAGGGCTGGGGATGTTGCTCAGTTGTTAAGTGTCCCTGGGTTCAGTACCTGTTAACCCCCCAAAAAAAATATTTTGGGAAAATGTTTTCCTGTTTTCAGAGCATAACCATACAAATTATGAAATAGTCATTGAGGCAAAGTAATAGTGGAATTAAAAATAATAGATTAGAAAATGGAATTGTTTTACCCTGATATTCTATAAGAGAAAAAGTCACAGAACTTTATGAAATTGTTTAGATATAAATTATGTTTAAATCATTGTAATACATTGATATACAGGAACTACTATGGATATAAAGGAATAAAATAAAATATTTTAAATCATCTAATTAAATAATAAGAAAATATTTCTAGTACAATTATAATTTAATCTATGTATATTATAATTACCTTCAAGAACTACAACTCTAAAATTAAGTTTCAGGAATAAAGTAGAACTATATTCAGCTATAAATTTCTCAGCATGATTTGCACTCTTAAAACTGCTTTTTAGTTGTACAATTATGTTGATGTTACAAATTTCTAGTAGATTTAACTACAACTTTATTCTCCCATAAGTAAAAAAGTTTGATGTCATTCCTTCTGGCTCAAGCTGGCATCCTTCCATTATTCAGGAACATAATCACAGATTTTTCCAATGTGGGTAGACATTTTGTCTGCTTAAAAGACTCGTGGATACAAAAATAAAGTGAGATTAATCATTGTATAAATAGGTTCTTTATAGCATCATGGATTTTACATAACTTAAGGACTAAAAAAGAGATACAGCTCAATTTACTGACAAGCAAATTCTCTGTATGCACACAAGTAACCACAGTATGTTTTCTGAATTGTATTCCAAACTGATACAAATACACTTGATTTCAAGTGAACACTTGACTTCTCTATACTAAAACTTCTTAAACAATTCATTTACTGACTTTCACAGCTAAACCCAATTAATCAAACTGTCACATCTAAATCAAAATATATGTCAGTTCAACCCTTGTTCCTTTTCCTCTCCTTATTTGGAATTCATATTTTTTGTCTCTGCTTGTTTTTCTCTCTTATCTCTGTCTTTCATTACTTTGTGTTCTCAATATTTTTATTAGAATTCTCTATAATAATTTGTATTAATGTCCCTTTTATGTAAATAAAGTTGTAGGACTCCATCTCTGATCTTTTACCAAGTCATCTTTCATCAGATAATATGCAAGGTATATCATAATAGATTGAAAATGTAATATTAAGTGTATAATGTCTTAAATTTAATTAGCTATTTTCTGCATTTCTCACCCACATCAATATCACCATAATTTTTTCACTCACCCTTCATTGAAATCTTTGGGGCAATAACCCTCTTTTATTCCCTATATCTCATGAGTTCCAAAAACCTTCTAATCTAACTTTTTTTTTTTTCAGTTCTAATCATCTCTGTTTCAATTTCCTTATATTTTCTTCTAGACAAATCCTGTGACTATCTGAATCTAGATGGTAGTAGAGCATCATGGGATTTGACTCCTTCAAGTAGATGTAGAATAAACTAATTTACTTTGTATTAAATGAGATGTTCTCTAAGAATAAAAGTCAAACAAAAGTAAAATAACAACAACAAAAAAACACAAACATCAAAAACAATCAAAAAAACATCCTAAACTTTATTAATGGCAGTGTTTGTATTTTAATTATGAGACTATATATATAAATATATTATAAATATATAATTATGAGGCTCTACACACACACATGGTGGGTTAATTTGGATAGAGTACTGATAACATTTTTTACTAATCAGCAAGCTTTTCAGGGTGGTTTAGAGAAACTATACATATAAAATCAGTGATGTTAAAACCCTACAGTTATGAAAGTAATAAAAGTATGAAATAATGGTGCATTTTAGTTCTTTTTTTTCTGAGGCTGAGAATTGAGCTCAGGAAAGTTCTACCTCTAAGCTACATACCCATCCATTTTCATATTTATTTTTAGACTGGGTCTCGAACAATTACTCAGGTTTACTCTGAACTTGTGATACTCCTTCCTCAGCCTCCTGAGTAACATGAATTACAAGTCTATGCCACTAAGTCCAGCTGCATTTTTATCTTAAAAACACATATCACTTAGATGTTTCAAGTTAAAATTATAAAAAAAAAAAAAATACCAAACCAGTAGAAGGAAGCAGTTATTATACCAGAATTTGATTGTTACATCCAACTAAAAAAACCCAGGTCTTCTTAAGAATGTCAGATTCCAGGTTTTCAAATCAAATATACGCCAAAGGTGTCTTAATCATCTGAGAATGATACCAACAAAGGAAAATAAAAATAGTTAAGAAAGTCAGGTCTAAATAACTCAAAATTCAAAAAGGAGTGAGGGGTGGAATTCCATGAAAATAGAACAGAAATTAGTTAAGGAGAAGGGGATTGAGGGGGACAGTGAAATGATGGGAAAAGGAAGGAACAATGGAATGTCTGACCAAACTTTCCCATGTACACATATGAACATACTACAGTGAATTTCACTTTCATGCATATCCATAATGCACTAATTTAAAACAAACTATAAATAAACAAGAAAGAGCAATAGAAGAAAGGGAAGGTGGGGAGGGATAAGGAGAGAGAAAGGGTACTGGGGATTGAATTGAAACAAATGACATTCCCTGTTTGTATAATTATGTCAAAATGAATGCTAACATTATGTGTAATGATAATATTTTTATTTTTTAAAAAACCCTAAAATTCAAACTGAATAGTTTTTATTGGCCGAAGAAGAGATGCAGCATCAGTAAAGATATTAACTGCAATAGTTTGAAAATCAGCAAATATTTTCATCTTATATATATTAATGAAAATGAGGTTATCAGTGATGACAACTGTGATTGAGCATTTTTTAAATGTACCTGAAAACTACTTAAATATTTGAAAAACTAGAAAACGAATTAAAAGACTCAAGTTTTATTATTTCACAATTTCAATATGTACAAAGCCTAGTATAAATAAATTGTTGCTCAGATAAAGTTTCCAGTAATAGCAATGTTCCAAAAATAAATTAAGAATTAAAACATTAGCATATTCAATCTTAATTAAATAGAAGTTATTTTTATAGTAGCTCTATCAATGATTTTGTTTCACACATTTTTTTATTTGCACCTTATAGTTGTATATAATGATGGGATCTGTTGTTATATACTTCTACACGCACACAATATAACAAAATCATTTGGTCAGTATCACCACCCAGCACCTTCCCTCCCTTCCTACCTCTTGGTCCCTTTCTGTTACTGATTTTCCTTTGATTTTTAGGAGATCCACCCCCATCTGTCTTTTCTTTCTTTTTCTCTCTCTTTTGCAAATGAAAGAAAATATAAGACTCTTGACCTGAGTTTGACTTATTCACTTAACATGATTGTCTCTTTCAAGAATGTCCAACAGTGAACCTTTGTATTTTATCAGTATTTGAACTGACTAGATGAGACACAAGCACATGAGGCAGGGCAATTTGCTTTACTCAGTCTACTGATTCAAATGTTAATCTCACCTAAAAACACTCTCCCAGATATGCCCAGAATGCTGCTAGACCAAATATGTGAGCACACTATGGCTTAGTGAAAATGACATAAAATTAATCATCACAATGTTGAATGTAAATACAAAGATTTTGATATGAAATAGTCTTCACAAAAATTAGCGAATGTGAATAGGATTATAACTTCTAATAAATCAAACTTCTAACTCATGAAATTACCTTATGGCCACAATTATCAGAGTCTAGACTATGATACTTTATAATATTTAGGAATTGTTTTATTTAATAAAGCATCGAGAAAATAAAATGGGATGGACTGGAATTTTAAACATTAAACAATAACTGATAGTTATTTTTCCAAATACAATGTATAACTGTGTCTTTAATTTAACAAAGAAAAAATTTTAAATTTATTTTGGTGGTGCTGGGACAAACCCAGCATGTCCTGCATTCTAAGCACACACTCTACCACTGAAATACAGTATCTCCAGCCCTTTCCAAGATTTCGTGAATATGATTGAAATTGTTATAAACATGGATATTTGATTTTAAAAAGTTCTGGAGATGGATCATGGTTCATGTTTGCACAATAACATGAATGTACTTAATTTCACATAGGCATGTTTAAAATGGTAAAGTTCATTATTCCCATTATCACAATTGTGAAAATTTTAAAAATAAAAAAAGAAACTTGAAAAACTTGGCTTTTAATTTTTTTTTAATTTATGATAGCATTTTGGCTTATTGTATGAAAAAATCTTTATTGATTTATTATTTTATTTTTAGTGCATTACAATTATACATAATAGTTGAGTTGATTTTGATATATCTATAAGTGCATATAACATAGTTTCCTCCATTTCAATGCTTAATGCTACCCCATTTTTGTCTCCCACCTCTTTCCTCCTGATCCTTTTCCTCTAGTCTGTTGGTCTTTGTTATATTTATTTATTCTTAATTGATCCATGATAGTTATATGTAAAATTGAAATAGTCATACTTGAAGTTTGCATACTTTGGTCAGCTTCATTCCCCACTTCTTCTGTTTTACATCTCCTTGTCCTTCCCCTCTGGGATCCTGCTTCCACTATACTGATCTCACTTAGATTTCATGAGATTCCCTTTTTTCTATCTAGCTTCCATATCTGAGAAAAATATTTGACCCTTGTCTTTCAGAATCTGATTTATTTCACTTGGCATGATGTTCTCCAGTTCCATCCATTTACTACGAGGGAATGACATAATTTTATTCTTTATACAAAATGAAACTCCATTTTGTATAAATACACCACAATTTCTTTATATGTTTATCTATTGATGGGCATATAGTATGGTTACATTCACTTGATAGTGTGACTTGTACAGCTATACATATTCATATACATTTATCACTATAGTATGCTTATTTTATTTCATTTGGATAAATACCAAGGTGTGCAATAGCTGGGCCATATGGGGATTTCATTTGTGAACTTTTGAGGAGTTTACATGCTAAAGTAGCTGTACTAATTTGCAGTCTCACCAACAATATATAAGTTACATTTTACCCCATATCCTTGCCAGGAATTACTGTTATTTGCATTCTTAATATTTGTCATTGTGACTAGAGTGATTGTAGTTTTGATTTGCATCTCTCTGATTGCTAAAGAATTTAAATATGTTTTCATATATTTGTGTGCCATTTGCATTTCTTCTTTTTGATAAATGTCTCTGGATTTTTTCACTCTTATTGAGTGGGTTATTAGCTTTTCTGGTGTGAATTCTTTATGTATTCTGGTTATTAATCCCCTGCTGGAAGAGTAATTGGCAAAGATTTTTTTCCCATTCTGTAGGATTGCCTCACACTCTTAATTGTTTCCTTGGTTGTGCAGAAGCTTTAAATTTAATGCTATACCACCTATTTATTCTTGGTTTTATTTCTTGAGCTTCAGGTATCTTATTAAAATTTTCAACATCTCTAGCAATTAGGGATATGCAAATCAAAACTACTATAAGATTTCATCTCACTCCAGTCAGGGTGGCAATTATCAAGAATACAAGCAACACTAAATTTTGGTGAGGATTTGGGGGTCGGGGAATGGTACACTCATACATTGCTATCACGACTGCAAATGGGTGCAACCATTATGGGAATTATGGGAAGCAGTATGGAGATTCCTCAGAAAACTTGGAATGGAACCACCATTTGACCCAGCTATCCCACTACTCAGTTTATACCCAAAGGACTTAAAATTAGCATATTACAGTGACATAGCCACATCAGTGTTTATAGCAGCTTAGTGCACAATAGCTAAAGTATGGAACTAACCTAGATGCCCTTCAACAGATGAATGAACAAAGAAACTGTGGTCCGATTCTTTCCTGCGGGATTGTTGCTACAGGCGGCAACACATATACACAGTGGAATATTACTTATCTTCAAAGAAGAATGAAATTATAGCATTTGCTGGTAAATAGATGGAGCAGGAGAATATCATGCTAAGCAATAAGCCAATCCCAAAACACCAAAGGGTGAATGTTTTCTCTGATAAGCAGACACTGATCCATAATGGGGAGGGGGTGCTAAGGAAGAATGAAGGAATTTTGGATTGGGCAGAATGGAGTAGGGGGAAGAGTAGAAGTGTGGGGATGAAAAAGATAGTGGAATGAGATGGATATTATTACCCTATATACATGTATGATTGCAGGACCACTGTGACTTTGCATCATATACAGCCAAAGGAATGAGAAGTTGTGCTTCATTTGTGTACAATGTGTCAAAATGCATTCTACTATCATGTATATGTTATTAGGACAAATTAAATATTTTTCAAGGGCTGGGGATATAGCACAGTGGGTAGAGTGCTTGCCTTGCAAGCATAAGGCCCTGGGTTCAATCCCCAGCACCAAAAAAAAAAAAAAAAAAATTCAAAAAAGAAAAGGAAGTTGGTGCACACACTGATGTGTTAAAGTGTTGTCCCTTTGATTTCTTTTAGCAGTTTCACTCTTTCTTGTATAGTTCCTTGGTCTTCAATCCACTTGGATTTTTGTAGGGTGAAAGGCAAGGATCTAGTTTTATTCATCTACTTATGAGTATCCAGTTTTCCCAACAACATTTGTTAAAAATGTTTTCTCTAGCATATATTTTTGTCACTGCTGTCAATCATAAGTTTACTGTATTTATGAGGGTTTATATCTGAGTCATTTAGTCTATTCCATTGGTCTTATATCTGTTTTTATGCCAATAACATATTGTTTTATTACTATAGTTCTAGTATAATCAGAGCTCAGGTACTATGATGCCTCCAGCATCATACTCAATGCTAAATATTTCCTTGACTATTTTGGATCTTTTATTTTTCCATACTTAGGACTTTTTTTTTTCTCATTCTGTAAAGAATGTCTGTGTTTTGATGTGGCTTGCATTGAATATACAGATTATTTTTGGTAATATGGCCATTTTGATGATACTAACTCTACATATTCATGAACATAGTGTCTTTTCACCTTCTAATATCTTTTTCAATTTCTTTCTTCAGTGCTTTATGATTTTCATAGTAGGGGTATTCACCTACTTAGATTTCTTCTTTTTTGTTTGCTTATTGTGAATGGAGTAGTTTTCTTGATTTATTATCTGCAAATTTATTGCTGGAGTATACGAAAGCTATGAATTTTTGAATGTTGATCTAGTATACAGTTACTTTGATGAATTTGTTTATCAGATCTAGAAGTCTTCTGGTCAAACTTTTGGGTCCTTTTATTAAAGAATCATGTCATCAGCAGAGATATTTTGACTTTTTAAAAATTTGAATCCCTTTTAATTTCCCTCTCATATGACTAGTGTTGTAAGAACTATATTGAATAGAAGTTATGAGAGCGAATATCCTTGTTGCTGATTTTAGAGAAAATTCTTTCAAATTTTCTTCCTTCAGTATGATGCTGGCTTTGAATTTTTCATACATAGCCTTTGTAATGTTGAGGTGATTTCCTTCTATATCTATTTCCTCTAGTTCTTTTGACATGAATGGGTACTGAATTTTTTCAAAAGGCTTTTTTGCATCTATTGAGATGATCATGTGATTTTTGTCCATGATTCTATGTATGTGATTAATCGTATTTTTAAATTCATGTACATTGAGCCATCCTTGCATCCTGGGATGAAAAATCTTGATCATCATGTACAATCTTCCTAATGTGCTTTTTAATGCAAGTTTCTTAATATTTTATTAAGAAATTTTGCATCTGTATTCTTTGGGGATGTTGATGTGTAGTTCTCTTTACATGATGTTTCTTTTCTGGCTTTAGCATCAGGTTGATATTGACTATTTCAGACTGCTGGTTTGCTTCTGTAACCAAAAGACCTGACAAGAACAATTTTAGAGGAGGAAAAGTTTATCTGGGGGCTCATAGTTTCAGAGGTCTCAGTCCACAGATGGTTGGCTCCATTCCTCAGGGTCTAAGACAAGGCAGAACATCATTATGGAAGACTAAGGCAGAGGAAAGTGGCTTTTGACATGAGGATTAGAAAGGAGAGATAGAGATTTCACTTACCAGTTACAAAATACATACCCCAAAAGCACGCCCCCAATGACCCACCTCCTCCAGTCACATTCTACCTGCCTACAGCTACTAGTTCATCTCTATCAGACAATTAATGAATTGATTATATTAAACCTCTTACAACTCAATCATTTCATCTAAACTTTCTTGCACTGTCTCACACATGAGCTTGTGGAGGGCATCTCACTTCCAAACCATAACATTGACCTCTTTAAATGAGTTGGACGTGTTCCTTCCCTTTTTATTTCATGTAACAATTTGAGGTGCATTGTGTTAATTTTTTATAGGTCTGGTAGAAGTCAATTGAGAATCCATATGATCCTGGGGTTTACTTTTTTGAAAGGTATTTTATTATAGCTTCAATATCATTGCTTGATATTGGTCAGTTTAGGGTTTCTATATCCTATTGGTTCAATATGGATAGATCATATGTGTCTAGAAATTGTTAATATCTCTTCTATATCCTATTTTTCCCAGTTTATTGGAATATAAGTTTTCAAAAAAGTCCTTAATGATTCTCTGGATTTCAGAGATATCTACATTTTTATCTTTAATTTCATTGACTTGGAACTTGTCTCTCATTGTTTTGGCTAGTTTGGCTAGGGTTTATCAATTTTGTTTATCTTTTCAAAAAATTGTTTTGCACTGATCTTTTGTATTGTTTTCTTCTACTCTACTTAATTGATAATAACTCTGTTCTTAATTATTTCCAGGCTTATACTGGTTTTGGGATTAGTTTCTGCCTGCATTTCTAGGGTCTTGAGATACCATATTAGAATGTTTGTTTGGCATCTTCTTGTTTGTTTATATGAACACTTTATGCTATAAAATTTCCTCTTCAAACCACCTTCACAATATTCCAGAGATTTGGTATGTTGTATCACCCTCCTCATTTGATTTTATATTTCCTCTCATTTTTTCAATGATTTGTTCTCATTTAAATGTGTTCAATATATGTGTTTATGTGATTTTTTATAAGTTTTCTTGATATCTATTTCTAATGTCAAACCATTTTGATCTAAGATACACAGAGTAATATCAGGTTTTTTTATCTGTGTATATTTTCTAAGACTTGCTTTGCATTCTAAAGAATCTATTTTGAAAAAGTTTCCATGAACTACTGAAAGGAAAGTATATTGAACTGTTGTTAGATGAAATATTCTATAGATATCTGTTTGTCTATTAGGTCCATGAATTTATAGTAACATTTAGGTCAGAAGTAACTTTATTAATTTTATGTCTTGATAACCATTTTTTTTTGAAAGGGGAGTGTTGAAACCTTCAAGTATTTTTCTATTGGGATCTGGTTGAGATTTATGTCAAAAAATGCCTTTATATAATTAGTTGCACTGACATATGGAGCATAAATATTTACTATCACTATATCTTTTTGGATTGTTCCCTTTAACAGTATGTAGTAGCCTTTCTTGTCTCTTCTGATTAATGTTTACTTAAAATATGCTTTGTCAGATATGAAGGTACCTACTCCTGTTTGTTTTCTATCTCAATTTGAATGGAACATCTTTTTTCTTACTTTTACTTTGTCTATAAGGTATCTTTACCTATCAGATGTGTATCTTTCAAATAACACATGATTGGATCTTGTTTCAGAATCCATTCTGCCAGTCTTTTCCTTTTAATTAGAGAATTGAGACCATTTATATTCAGACTTATTAAGGAGGGGTGATTAATATTTTCAGTTATTTTGGTTTATTTCAGAGATTTATTTTTTCTTAATTTTCATTTGTTTAATTCCTATTATAGAAAGTTTCATATAGTCGGGATTTCTGGAATTTTTTTTTTTGCGTTCTTTTGTTATTTCTTACAGTAATTTCTGTAGGTCATAATTTCTTTTAGTTTATCCTTATCATGGAAAGTTTTTAATTTCACCTTTGATTCTGAATGATAGCTTGCTTCATAAAGCAACCTTGATGTCAATTGTTTTCTTCAGAGCTGAGATTATTTCATCCCAAACCCACCTGATCTTTAGACTCTGTGTTAAGAAATCTGAAGTTGGTTTTACCTCTAAATATAATCTGACCTTTTATTCTAGTGGCTTTTAGTATTCTATCCTTCTCTTTGTTAGGATTTTCAGTATGATGTGACTTGGAAAGGTTCTTCTTGATCTTGTCTATTTAGGGTTTTATACGCATCCTGAATGTGACGTCCATCTCATTTTTAAGGTATGAAAAAGTTTCTGCTATTATTTCAATGAAAAAGTTTCTCGATATCAATAGCCTGTATTTCTATGCTGTATTCATTCTTGATGTCTCTTAAGTTTAATCTTTTAAAGTTGTCCCAGAGTTCTTGTGCATTATGATCATGGTCTTTTTTTTCCTTTACTGATCTACTGATGTTCTGACACAAATGTCTTCAGTGCCTAAAGTTATGTTTTCTATGTAATCTAGTCCATTAGTGATACTGTCAAGTAACTTTTAAATTTCATTTATTTTGTCTTTCACTTCCAGGAGCTCTGACTGGTTTCTTTTCAGAATTTCTCTCTCTATTGAAATGAGCTTTCACCTCCAATAATTGCTGTCTTAGTTCTTTCTTAATTCATCTCTTATACCTTCTTTTAGGTCATTCATAATTTATGTAAGTCTTTCATGGGAATTTCATCCCTTCCATTTTGTGTTTTTCTTTGTTGGGGAATAGTAACTTTTTGGGGGAGACTTGTTTATCTGTTTTTTCATGTTTTCAGAGGTCTTGGTCTTGCACATCTGTTGGGGTGGAAATCCTCTTCCTCTTTTGTGAGGATGTTCTTTGGTGTTTGATTATTTCTTTTGTAATAATTCTTGTGTTTTTAGTATCACTTAGCTTCAACATATAAATTCAGTGAAATCCAAGTGTTAGTTTCAACTACTAATGCCTCCATTTGCTACTGCTGAGCTGCTGAATTAATTCACTCTTGTAGAAATGCTATAATGCTGTGGGTTTTTCTGAACCTTCTTTTGGGAATCATTCTCTGATTTTTCCATAGGAGTAGATGTCTAAGAGTGGACCTGATGTCCCCTTTTAGTCGTTCCTACATGGGACCTAGTCATTGGTTTGAGATTTTTCTCTCTTTATGTATTATTTTTGAAATTCGAGTGGGATTGGTTTCTGTGTGGAGAAAACGTGACTTTGCTGAGTGGTGGTTTTAGTTCACCCACAGAGTCTCTATCCTGTGAATTCATATTGCAACAGTTCCTTCCCAGTCCCTCTGAGAAAAAGGGGAGAAATGCAACAGCAACAAACATAGTGATCAATATATAGATATATACACACACACACACAGACACTCCTCCCATGATTCCCTCCATGTCCACCTTAGTCTTCCAGCCAGGAAAACTGGAGATTAGGCTAAGGCTTGTTAGGAGCTCCTGTCTCTGGCCACAGAAAGGCGTTGCTGAAAGCCTAGGCCATGTGGGGTGCACACTGGCTCTTCTCTTTTCAACCTGGAAGCTGGTGACCCCAACCACCCCAACCCCTGAGCTGCCTTTGGGTCACCCCAGTGCAGTTCAACTGGCTGTTCCATGATTCCATAAAATCTGTGCTTCTTTCTGCTTGGATGACCCTCTACCGGATAATAATTACAGAAGTATCAATGCAGTGCCTGCTGGCATACCTCAATATTCCTCTCTCCCTTTATTAGTTCATGAAATATTTCTGATCCCTGGATAGATAATTTTTCTGAATGCTTTTAGTTCCAGCTCTCATTTGTGAAAAAGCCGATTTTTCTCTAAAACTGCAGTAGTAATTGGATAGATATTTTACAAAAAGTTGTAAAATACCTCAAAAATGAAGTGAAGAGTTTTATATGTATCTTTCAGTCTCTGTGCACTTAATTACATTGAAAATGCTTAAATTCCCTTCATTATTTCCAATATTGTACAAAGTTTGGTGTAATCCTTAACCATCTCTATGTTCAAAATGGCCTAGTCTCAGTCAACAGAACTTCATCTATCCCACAACACTTTCTAAGTCTTCACAAGAACTACAACTTCAGTCATTAAGAGACCATCCCTTGTCCTTTTTGGAACTCACAAATCTGGTTCTTCTAATGAATCTAGCAGAAGTGCAATGCCCTTAGGTAAATGACTGAATGATAAAACATATTCGAAATCACTTTTTATTTTAAAATGATATGAAGTAGAGAAAAAACAATGATTTTGAAGAAAATTCAAGAAGTAACAAGGTATTTGGGAATAATAATCACGCTATTTCAGACACAGTGAATTCTAGCATTTTAGTAGTGTAAACTTTGTTTCTTTTTCAAGTGCAGATAAGCTCTAAATGATCTAGGGCATGAAAGATGAGAAAGGTTTATATTAAGGAAGATAATTTTTTTTCTAAGTTGCCATTGCATGTGACCTAAGCTACATTAGGGAGAATGCAAGAGCATGAGATGGCTTTATTTATCCAACAAATATTTACTGAGATAAATAGTGTTGCTCTGAAATCAGAAAAAGATGCAAGTGCTACCTTGAACAATCTTGTTTAATGAGCCTTGGGCAAGGATAACCAGTTGAAGGGATGTCGATATTCATGTTGCACCATGAAATATAAAATGAAGTGAAAACAAAGGGAGAAAAAGTGACCAATTTATCAACAATACCAAATGTCAATGATGAGGATGAAACCAGGAGACATGTGCATTAATGGTCAGAATTCTCTAGTATTTTACAGCAATTCTTTTCTGATTAAAAAAATTTACTTGTTTTATAAGTATAAAGCATATATGTAAAAAAAACAAAAATACAAAGCATGTGTAATCATGTAATCAACATGATTATTCATGAGCAATAATAAGGTACATTTGCAAATATATTCTATAAAAACTTTCTATTAATAATAAAGAAGCCAAATAATGGAAAACTTTTTAAATGAACTGGATGTGGCATCTGAAAAAGTTTCAGACATTGTCTTAAATGGGTTAAGTGACTAAGCTTTGTGTAGTGACTTTAATTTTCTCTCTTCTGTGTTATTCAAACAGCTTTTTGTACTACTCACAGTATTTTCTTACATTTAGTATTTATTGTATTCTGAAATGATTACAAACTCAAAGATTTTAAAAATTCAGAGTCAAGAAACCTTGATTCCATGTTAGGAAGATTTTTTCTTTTATGAATCATAGTATTTTTAGTTGTGGTTGTTGCTTTATGAATTTCACCTATTGATTTAATCAATATTTTACTTTGAATTACACCTAATTATAATTTAAAGGATTTTCTAATTATCAACTCAGAAATAAATCAAATTTTATTTATTCCCTCTTGTTAAGCACAATCAATCAGTATATTTTTAATTTGTCTACTTCTACATTCCTTTCTCATATTGACAAATAAGACATAACATTTAAATTTAGTATATTATTCTGTAATGTATGTATTTATTTCAAAAGTATTGTATAATTTAGTGCTTTGTTGACATTTTTTGCTTTTATAGCATTTTTAAAATTCATTCTTTCTAGATTTGTATGACACTAGAGTGTATTTTGACATATTATACATAGAGTATAATTTATTCTAAGTAGGATCCCATTCATGTGGTTGTACATGATGTGGAGTTTCACTGGTCAAGTGTTCATATATGAACATAGGAAAGTTATGTCCTAGTCATTCTACTATCTTTCCTATTCCCATTCCTCTCTCCCTTCCCTTCATTTGCCTTTGTCTAATCCAATTAACTTCTGTTCTTCCCTCCTGCCCCAACATTATTGTGTGTTAGTACCCACATATTGGAGGGAACATTTGGCCTTTGTTTTATTGGGATTGTTGCCATATTTTAAATGTTGTAAAAATATACTTCTAAAATTTGTTTGCTTCCTCCACAGTAATATTTCTAGGGAACAAATTCCCTGTGTACTAACTTTTAATATTTATCTTTTCTTCTAAGTGTTTTTTTTTTTAATGTCTTCTCTTATAATTAAAGATAAAGGTGAATAAAGAATGCAGGATGTTCCCAAAAGAATATAATATATGTTTGGCTAAACATACGGTTTCTGCTTTATTTTTACTAAAGTCAATATACCCCACAGTCAATTGGCAATGGCTTCCTTTTTTTTTTTTTTTTCTATTACAGGTTAAAACTTCTCAGCTAGAACTTGGAAAATAAAATAACTCCCTTTTAAAATTCTTCTCAGAACTGCTACAATTTTCCCAAACTTTGTAGTTTACTGTATGGTATAGTCACATATGCCACCCAGGGCTGGGAAATAACGGGGGGCAGCACCTTAGAATCTGTTCATCACAATGACCCTTATACAAATGTAAATTTCTCATGTATCAAAGTCTACATTTGATTCATTAATTAGTCAGGGAACAGTAAGCAAGACATTTGACTGGTATTGCGTAGAATTCAAATTAGAGCACTTGTATTGTCAAATAAAGAAGGCTGAAATGAATTTACAAACATGTAAAAATGCATGAAATTCGACAAGATCCATAAGGCAATAATCAAGTGCATTTTATTTCTATGGAAAACTAAGTTAAATAAACTATTTGTACTATTCTCAGTCTTCTAGCAATAAAAACACTTGAGAGTGGAATAGCGAAAACCAAAACAACATAGAATAAAATAAAATAGACACAGAAACTCCATTGAATCTGATGACTCAGAAGAGAAGAAACCAAGCTAGGAATTCTGTTGTTAATTTCAAGTTCTTTTTTTTTTCCCACTCTGCAGTAATACTTCTAAGATTATAATAATGTCACATAATTTTCACCACAAAATTAGGTTCATTTGATTTGACTTGGACTCATTATTTTTATTAAGTATAGTGATTGTGTTGATCTCTCTTATAGCCCTCCTTGAGAATGTGTTTCTAATTTAGTAACTGAGCAATTTAAAGACCCCAAAGCTGTCTTATATCTAGAAATTTTCATAAGAATTCTTAGATTTGATTTATAAAAATTATTTATAAAACAACCATAAAAATAATTATAATCTGATTTATGCATATTCTATGATTATAAGGCAACATTCAATGATCCTATAAGAAAGATCTTTCTGATTTACAAACATATACAGGCACACAGACAATGTCAATTATACAATTTTCATCATAGATCAAAAGAAATAGATAACAAAACACATTGGTTCTGATATTGAGTTCTATTTCCTAATGTGTACTTAAAATAATCAAATGAACAAATAAACATTTACTATCCAAAAAGCTAGTAAAACAAATTCCTATCATTTTTCACCCAATAGAGAATAAACCTCTTTAATACATTAATCATTTAAATATAGAGATCACCTATGGTCAAACCATAAAAATAAATTAATAATCAATATTACTACTACTGAAGGATGACTTACCAGATATAAACAAAGCAAAAACAAATAGAAAAAATCAGTAGGTGAAGAGAGAAGCAAAACAAAGAAAGAGAATCATTGAAGTTAATGTTCTACTGGTACTTGAATCTCATCTGTGGAATCCAAGAAAAGTCATTTTTTAACATAAGTTGCACATGGTACAAAATTCCAGCAAGGAAATTTACCTGTATTTTCATGTGAATCCATTGGGTGTCTCAATTAATAACACCCAAAACTGTTATAGAATATTGTATACAGGAAATATTATGACTCACAGAAAAATAAATTGCTCGCATGCCAAGGATTGTATTTAAACCATTAATGCATGAGGAAGACTAAAATTTTACAATGAGTTTGAGGACATTTTTGTGGAGAATTTTAGTTTTATATGAAATATTGAAATGAATTTTAAAATAGAAGCAAAAATCAATGAAATATTTAATACCACAGGCAATAATTAATTATATTACAACATGAACAATTTACAACATCTATGAAGGTATAATTTACAGTACTGTAAGTTATCTACAATTTACAGAATTGTAAAATAAAGTTAATAAAAAGTATGAAACTCCTGTAGAAAAAAATAACCGAGAAATTAAGATACTAGGTAAATTTCCATCAAGTCTTTCACAATTTCTCTTTATAACAGTAATTAAAATATCTTTAAATGGAAATTTCTGTTGGTACCCAGTACAGCCAAGCACTGAGTTTTAATATGGGATTACCCCCAGAAATTTACTGAAGGTTTTGCTTTTCTGTTGACCAGAAGAGATTTTAAATTTCTGAGAGATTTTCATAAATCTTATACTATGCACTCATATGAATGAGAAATCTGTGAAAGTTTTTACAATTTAAACTCTTTTTCCCCATCTTCCAGTTATAATGTAATATTATCACTTTTGCTCATTCTTGCTATAAATTAATGATGAAATTTTTCATCTTCTATCTTATACAAACAAATGAACTCCTATACACACACAATTGAATCTTAGTGTAGTTTTGATTTGCATTTCTCTTATTACTAGAGATGTTGAACATTTTTTCATGTATCTATTGATTACTTATAGATCTTCTTCTGTGAAGTGTCTTCTGTTCGTTTCCTTAGCCCATTTGTTGATTTGAATTCTTGGAGTAAAGTTTTTTGAGTTCTTTATAGATTCTGGAGATTAGTGCTCTATCTGAAGTATGAGTGGCAAAGATTTTTTCCCACTCTGCAGGTTCTCTCTTCACATTGCTGATAGTTTACTTTGCTGAGAGAAAACTTTTTAGTTTGAATCTATCCCAGTTTTTGATTCCTGCTTTTATTTCTTATGCTTTGGGAGTCATGTTAAGGAAGTCTGATCCTAAGCTGACATGATGAAGATTTGGATCTAGCTTTTCTTCTCTAATGTGCACGGTCTCTGGTCTGATTCCAAGGTCCTTGAACCATTTTGAGTTGATTTTTGTGCAGGGTGAGAGATAGGGATTTAATTTCATTCTGCTGCATATGGATTTCCAGTTTTGCCAGCACCATTTGTTGAAGAGGCTAATCTTTTATCCATTGCATGTTTTTGGCACCTTTGTCTAGTATGAGAAAACTGTATTTATTTGGGTTTGTGTCTGTGTCCTCTATTCTGTACCATTGATCTACCTGTCTATTTTTGGTGCCAATACTATACCGTTTTTGTTATTATTGCTCTGTAGTATAGTTGAAGATCTGGTATTGCGATACCCCTGCTTCATTCTTCCTGCTAAGGATTGCTTCATTTATTCTGGGTTTCTTATTCTTCCAGATGAATTTCATGATTGCTTGCTCTATTTCTGTAAGGTACATCATTGGTATTTTAATTGGAATTGCTTTGAATCTGTATAGTACTTTTGGTAGTATGACTATTTTGACAATATTAATTCTGCTTATCCAAGAACATGGGAGATCTTTCCATCTTCTAAGGTTTTCTTTAATTTCTTTCTTTAGTGTTCTGTAGTTCTCATTGTAGAGGTCTTTCACCTCTTTTGTTAGATTGAGTCCCAAGTATTTTAATTTTTCGAGGATATTGTGAATGGGGTAGTTTTCCTAACTTTTCTTTCTAAGGATTCATCACTTATGAATAAAAATGCATTAGATTTATGACCATTGATCTTATATCTTGCTACTTTACTGAATTCATTTATGAGTTCTAGAAGTTTTCTAGTGGAAATTTTTTGGTTCCTCTAAATATATAATCATGTCATTGGCAAATAGGAGTAGTTTGAGTTCTTCTTTTCCTATTCATATCCCTTTAATTTCTTTGGTCTGTCTAATTGCTCTGGCTAGAGTTTCAATGACCTATATATTCTAACATATCAACTGGGTCATTTATTGGTGTAGGCCATGGGACACATTTTTTTTTACTATTTTTTATACATTCATATTTTAAAGAGTATCTAAAATTAAGATAGTACTTTTTAAAATAAGAACAAAATCTTAAACTTTATTAAACAAACCACAAATATTCTCAAATAAAGTATTTCTAAATTTTTGTAAATAATCATTACTACTTTACTTTTCTTGTTTTCTATTATTTATTATTATTGAATGTAAATATTTGTACTATAAGTTTAAGAAAAAAGCATGCCAGGCCTTTACTTTCTCAAAGACTTTTTTTTGTGAGAAGATTTTTATGTAAATATCTTCTTTAATAGGAATAACTGAGGAATCTGTAAAATATACATGATGACTTGGAGAATTACTGACTTTATTTTCCATCTCAAACAGTTAAAAATACAACAGTACAAAATTTGCATATAATAAATGTACTATTCTATCTTTCTTCTATTCATTTTTTATTCCACTTGCTTCTTAAATTTTATCATTACATTTAAAAATAAATTTCCATATTGCATTGAAATTTCCAAATCAATTCACTATTTTTATCTCTATTTTCTGTTTCAAAGTCAGACTCATCTATGATATTCAATAAATCTACTCAGTAAAGAGACGCTATTCCTTATATCTAAAAATACCCTGACGTTTATGTGATGTTAATACTAATGAAATTAATCATAATTGCTTTCTTAAAAGATGTTCTTCATATCACAGATTCTTTGACACACTATCATGTTCTCAAATGTGTCCAGAGTGACAGCAAATTTGACATTCCTTTGTAGCATTTAGCAAAATCTATGAAGGAAATGAAAGGCTGATTTGAATTTCTTTTTAATAAAATGTGCTGGGTAACCATAATTTATATTATAAAACATAGTTTCCAGTTGCATTTCAGATTCCTATTGATGTTTAAACTTTGAGAAAATATGTATCCTCTGATATTAGTCAGTAAAGGGTGTTTTAAGTAGAGCTCTGTACTGTTTTATAAGGTGGAGGCTTAACATATTTTCATTTATTGTCAAATTGCGTTAAAGTTTGGCTCTTTCCTAAATACTAATATATATTTTAAATAAAAAAGTAGTCAGTCCTGAAAAGAGGTAATTTTTGTGGTAAGTTAATGTAGACAGCAAATTTATATTTCAGTTATCCTTTTTCAACAAGGAAGAGGAAAGAAAAATATTTGGTAAAAATAGTTTTAAACAAAAAAATAATCCGAATATACTTCAAATATAATATCATATTGCCAATTTTCAAATTTCATTCCTTGATGCAAAAGTCTTAATGACTTAGGCAAATTCATTTCAACAAATCAATACTGACAAACAATATTACCCTACTGAAATAAACCTGCTCCATTTTAAAGTAATATAAATTTACTTTAAAGTGTCTAAATATGATCTTTTTGCTTTTAGCACTATAATTTTAAAAAGAAAAAATAAACTATGCAAAAATATTTAATAAATATAGAAAATATTTAATAGATATAGAAATGTAGATTAATTCATTTTAGAAGGAAAAGAATAAAGAGTACCTTGAGATTACAAGGCATTTTAAACAATACAATATACAATAAATATAAATACAATATAATAAAATATAATAAAATATAATACAATAAATAAATCATTTCAACCATAGAGCAATTTAAAGATATTTCCCCCAAAATTTGCACTGATAAAAAATTGATATTATAATATATAAAAACATTCAAAATAATGTTATTGGTACTATGTAATAAATATCAACATTTTATTCATAAATTAAAGTTTATAAGCTTTCTTGAACAATTTTATCAATAATGTTAACATATATTCTTATTAATTTATTTAACAAAATAATGTTTTAGTAACCAAAGAAACTTACGTATTTAATTAAATAATGAACAATAACTTGTTACATTAGATTAATATATCTTAAGCTAGAATTACTAAAAATTTAATTGAAGAGTGAAAATAATAGAAGCAATTTCAGTAGAATGGTCACAAATCAGGAGTGTAAATTGCAAAAATCACAAATTGACTGTAAATGAAAAATTTAACCAACTGATGAATATTTAGAATTTCACATGAATATCAAAATAAATGAGCATTATTCTGGAAAATAAAAATTGATCCTCAGATGAATCTAGAATAAAACAGACAAAACAATGAAAATAGATGTTATGCATTACACAGTAACAAAATTGTGTAATATTACACTTACATAACACTCAGTGCATAAGTATTTTTTTTAACTTACTTACGAAAAATATGGTCTGTGCTATTCAAATCATTCTAGACCAAAATTTTGGATAGATATTTTTTATTGAGTTTGCTAATCTAGCAAAGTACTTATAAAACTGTGTAAGAAAGTAGCATGAAAATTACATTATAGAACCCAAATAAATTAAATATATATTAATCATATGAATGTAAAAATTTAGTCATATATTCTAAGAGAAAAATCAATTCACATAAAGTTAAAAACAAAATTAAAATATTTTTTTAGGATATTACAGACAGCTGGTAAAACCACAAAGAAAATCAGAAAAATTAATTGGAAAAATGAGAGAAAGAGACTTTGTTTTTAAAGTAGCAAGCTACTTCAGTGCTATAAAATTCAAGTAATTAACCTGTAGTATTTTCATGATATTAAATACAAATATGCACATACATACATACATATACATTTATGTGTATGCATATATGGACATATGGTATTTATAGTATGAACATTTCTACCTGTCTTTCACATTGCACAATAAAATATTGAGAGAGAGGCTAGTTATAAAGTTATTTTCTCTAAGATTTCCGCACTAATAAATTTAGGAAATGTTCGTATTCTAATTGTGACCTTCCCTTTATAGCCTCATTTCATTATCAAACCTAATAATTAGTAGAACAAGGTGACTACGATCATTCACATTTATTTTTATGAAGCGCAAGAGAGTAGATAAATAAATAAATAGACAAATAATCCTTTCATAAAACATAAGGATAAAATAATAAGAGCTCTGAAGTCATACTGAGTAGATTCAAATCTTGGCTTCACTTCTGACTAATCATGTCTAGAAAATTACTTAACTTATAAGTGCCTCCTTTTTCCTATTTTAAGATGAGAACACTTAAAATACCTAACTCATAGGTTCATTTTGTAGATTCTAAAGAAGTTCTAGACGGGCACAGTGGCACACCTGTAATCCCAGTGTCTCCAGAGGCTCAGGTAGGAGGATCAAGGGTTCAAAGCCGAACTCAGCAATTTAGCTAGGCCCTTAGCAACTCAGGGAGAATCTGTCTCTAAATAAAATACCAAAACAGGGCTGGGTTTATGGCTCAGTGGCTAAGTACCCCTGGGTTCAATCCCCAGTACCCTCCCAAAAAATTTCTGAAAGCACTTTCCAGCTCAAAAAATTGCTGTCCATGGCTATTCAATGGAAATGTTTGTTTACTCATAAAAATTACAAAAGGAAAAAAAACCCTGAAATTCAGGGCTATAAACATATTTTTTTAATTATTATGTTCACATTTCAGGAAATGTAGGTATGTTACCTCTTTTGAAAGCATTCAAAATAGTGGATGAAATATCAAAGATAATTGTGATGCAGAGAGGAAATGAGTATAGATTTTACCAAAGAAAGGTACACATTGTTTCATATATTTTACAATGCCTTAAGAGAATTGAATGTCTATTAAAGATATTTATTGATTTTTGACCCTAAGTAATTATTATAAGGTGATAAAACATTCCTTCTTGGTTGTACTTAGACAACTTTGATGAAACCGTCTGTAAACAGTCCTGTGATCTAAAACTACAGGTCAAATTCTCTATGAAGAAAATAATCTCTGTCACTGTGTGACATATGACTTATTAAACTTATAATTGATATAAAAAGCAATGAAGAGTCATTTCAAATATAGCTTTTCACAGGCTATATGTCTAAGCTATATTCATTTTAATATTCTTTGATGTAGAAGTTTATCATTACCAATTTAAGAATGTTATAAAACATTGAAAACCAGACTTGAGAAAAATAACAGAAAAAAGTTCATGGTATAGTTTGGATCTGGAATGTCTCCCAACGGTTCATGTGTTCAACCCCAGCTGGTGGTGCTATTGGCAGGTGGTAGAAGCTTTAAGAGACAGGACCTAGTCAAAAAAGGATGGTCACTGAGGGCATGTCCTTGATATTTATGCCTTGCCCCTTGCCGTGACCCCACCCTCTCTTTTTCTCTGCTTCCCAGGCACCATGAAATAAATGAGCAGCTTTATACTACTGAGTACTCCTACCATGGTGTTCTCCCTCACCACGAGCTCAGAAAAAAGAGTCAAGCAACTGTTGACTGAATATTCGGTCTGGACTCTGAAATCATGAGTCCAAATAAAGATTTCCTCCTTTAAGTTAATTTTCTCAAGTATTTAATCACAACAACTGAAAGCTGACTAACACAATGCCTAATACTAACGGCCTCGTATTCACTTTGGCCACCATTTATTCAACACTATTCAATAAGATCTTACATTGCAGTGTTGAATAAACAATGTATAAACACTGCAGAACCTATGCACCAGAGCTGCTTGATATGCAAACCAAGGCAACATTTTTCTAGAAAGCTAGGACTAACCAAATATGGAGATTGGCACATTAAAATGTTCCCTTACTCACAGCATTTTAATTAAAGCAAGTTCAGAGGAGAAATCTCATTTTCACAGGCATCAGTCATCTGTAAAATCCCTAGCTTTTGCTGTATGCAAATTCATTCTAAAATACACAGGCAAAAAGATAGATAAAATATAAGAATTTTCCCAGTAGTTATAGAATTCTCTGCTGGTTCATGGATGAGCAATTTTAATTTTTAAATGTATTTTTCTGAATTACTAATTTTTCATTTATTTTAATCTAATTTCTGAATTATTAGTACACAAGGTTATTCTGTGAATCTCTTCTTCAGTTGCTCAGGAAAAGAAATCTATGATACTGTAGTAAAGAAATGCTACCTTGTGATTGCAAAAATTATAGGAAAAATTTGAGAGAAACAAAAATAAATACTAAAATAAATACAATTCAGGCATTTCTCTTTTTATTGAATACAAAGAGAATATCTTTCATTCAAATGATTTCAATTCATTAAGGAAAAAGGAATCCTTTACAGACACTTTAAGTACAGAGTGAAACATAAATGTAAACACATACCTAAGTAAAAGAAAATTTTGTCCTATGGCTGAAGGTAAGGTTCAAACTTTCCAGGCTTTAGCAACATCAATCTTGGGCAGTTGACCAAATAATAGAAATATGCATATATTGGTGCCTTTATTCCCTTACTACAACTATACATTTTATCCTGCAAAATTTTCTTCCTTTTTCCTTATGTCAATCTTGATTTCTATTCACACATGAAGGTGATGACTAACTTGTAGTAAGTTCACAAGGACTGACTCCATTTCTGAGACCATGTAAACATGGCACTCAGCACACTGCTTCTAATATTTTAGGCATTTGGTGGGTGTTGATGGATGAATGTCCAAGTCAAATTTCATCTTCATTTCTGTGTAACAGATCTTACTCCCATCTGCAGATGACTCCCAGTTTTCATAAACAGACATAACTAATTGTGTCTATTCCTAAAACCACTGGACTACTCATCAGATTATACGTGGTGGAAAAATGGAAGCTACCCTTCCTCCTTCTGCACATGTGTGTGTACACTAGGTCTTAAATTGCCTGAGAACAAAAATGGGCTTTAATCTACTTCTAATTCCTAACACCTATCAGAGTAACAGTAAAATGAGAGATTTCCAATAAATTTCAAATTAGAACTCAAAAATAACTGAAAAGTCTTTCTTGCAATCAATAATTATATTCCATAGAAATGTATATATTTCTAGATATACACAGAAAGAAAGTATACACACACATATATGTATATATATATATACATATGCTTGCATGAGGAAGTATATTTCCAAGCACCTCAGAGAAATTTAATGGATTTTTTGAAAGTGAGTGTTTGAAAAAAAAATCAGTGTTTTGTGCATTTTTATCATCCTAAATTCATGGAAAAGATATTGCATTGTATACATAATCATTAAATAATTATTTATAGGCTAATCAAATATGCTAATCAAATATACCACAGTTTCTTTATCCATTCATCAAGATATTGTATCTGTACTTTTAAAAATGCATAGCATATAACTAAAAACAATTTCCCCTTAAAATGGTCCATAAAATGCAATTTGCAAAAGGTATCTCTATTGTGTGCATTTATTAACAGCATGGTTTGATATTAAACACATACTCAATCTAAAACATTAAGTAACAATTAAATGAGAAATTATTTTGATATGTTATGAGGATTCTTATATTTATTCTTATAAATATAATCAATATAAGTAACATCAAGTAATATATACTATGCTGTCCCTTCTCCCTCCCTATCTTTTTCTGCTCCACTGATTATCACTAAATCTTTATGAAATCTACCTGTTCCCCTATTTTGCTTTACATTCCACATATGAGAGAATATATTCAACCCTTGATTTTCCGATTCTGGAATATTTCACTTAGTATGACATTCTCCAATAACATCCATTTACCAGCAAATGTCATAATTTCATTCTCCTTTATGGCTCAGTAACACTTCATTGTGTATATACCACATTTTCTTAATCCATCTATTGATAAGCATCTGGGTTCATTCCATAATCTGGCCTTTGCGATTGTACTGTTAGCAACATTGATGTGGCTGCATCACTATAATATGAATATTTTAGTTATTTGGATAAAAGAAAAGGAGTAGAAGAGCTGGGTCATATGGTGGTTCTATTCCTAGATTTTTAAGGAATCTCCATACTTCTTTCTAGAGTGGTTGCCCTAATTTGCAGTCTCAGCAACAATGCATGAATATACCTTTTTCCTACATCTTCACCAGCATTGTTATCTTTTGTGTTCTTGGTAAATGCCATTCTGATTGAATTAAGATGAAATCTGAGTGTAGTTTTAATTTGCATTTCTCTAATTGCTAGAGATGTTGAACTTTTATATATATTTGTTGACCATTTTTGTTTCTTCTTTTGAGAACAAGATGTTCTTTTCCTTTTTTATTGATCTATCGATTATTGCTATTGTATTTAGGATTCTTGGTTTTATTTTATTTTATTTTTTTGAACTTCAGGAGTCCTGTTAGGAAAGTCAGCTCCTGTTCCAATATGTTGAAGTGTTGAGCCTACATTATTTTTTAGCAATTGTGAGTTTCAGGTTGAATACCTTGGTCTTTGGTTCACTTCAAGCTGTCTTTTTTGTAGGGTGACAGATAGGAAGCATGTTTCATTCTTCTACACATGGTTGTCCAGTTTTCCACACACAATTTATTACAAAGGCTAACTTTTGTTCACTTAGGTTTTTGGTACCTTTGTTGAGTATCAGATGATTTATCTATGTAGAATTGTCTCTGTGTCTTCTATTCTATTCCATTGACCTTATGTCTGTTTGGATGCCTTAACAGGCTACTTTTTTGTTTCTAAAACTCTGTAGTATAATTTGAGATCCAGTGTTGTGATACATCCTAAATTGCTCTTTTTGATCAGGATCACATTGGATATTTTGGGTCTTTTATTCTTCCAAATAAATTTTAGGACTGCTTTTGTTTTTAATTTATTTATTTTATTTTATTTATTTTTTATTTTTTTATTGTAAACAAATGGGGTACATCTTGTTTCTCTGTACATGAAGTAGAGGCATATAATTTCTGTAATCATTCGTTTACATAGGGTAATGGTGTTTGATTCATTCTGTTATTTTTTCCTTCCTCCACCCCTCCAACCCCTCTTTTCCCTCTATAAAGTCCCTCCTTCCTTCATTCTTGCCTCCCTCCCACTGCCATTATGTATCATCATTTGCTTATCAACAAGATCATTTATCCTTTGATTTTTGAGATTGGCTTATCTCACTTAGCATGATATTCTCCAATTTCATCCACTTCCCTGCAAATGCCATGATTTTATTATTCTTTATGGCTGAATAATATTCCATTGTATATACACACTGCAGTTTCTTTATCCATTCATCAATTGAAGGGCATCTAGGTTGGTTCCACAATCTGGCTAATGTGAATTGAACAGGTATAAACATTGATATGGCTACATCACTGAAGTATGCTGACTTTAAGTTCTTTGGGTATAGGCCAAGGAGTGGGATAGCTGGGTCAAATGGTGGATCCATTCCAAGTTTTCTAAGGAATCTCCACACTGCTTTCCAGAATGGCTACACTAATTTGCAACCCCACCAGCAATGTATGAGTGTACCTTTTTCCACACATCCTCGCCAACACCTATTGTTGCTTGTATTCTTGATAATCACCATTCTAATTGGGTGAGATGGAATCTTAGGGTAGTTTTGATTTGCATTTCTCTTATTACTAGTGATGTTGAACATTTTTTCATATATCTGTTGATTGCTTGTAGATCTTCTGTGAAGTGTCTGTTAATTTCCTTGGCCCATTTGTTGATTGGGTTATTTGTATTCTTGGTGTAGAGTTTTTTGAGTTCTTTATAGATTCGGGAAATTAGTGCTCTATCTGAAGTATGAGTGGCAAAGATTTTTTCCCACTCTGTAGGCTCTCTCTTCACATTGCTGATAGGTTCATTTTCGGAGAGAAAGCTTTTTAGTTTGAATCTATCCCAGTTATTGATTCTTGCTTTTATTTCTTATGCTTTGGGAGTCTTGTTAAGGAAGTCTGATCCTAAGCCGATATGATGAAGATTTGGACCTACTTTTTCTTCTATAAGATGCAGGGTCTCTGGTCTGATTCCAAGGTCCTTAATCCATTTTGAGTTGAGTTTTGTGCAGGGTGAGATAGGGGTTTAGTTTCATTCTGCTGCATATGGATTTCCAGTTTTGCCAGCACCATTTGTTGAAGAGGCTATCTTTTATCCATTGCATGTTTTTGGCACCTTTGTCTAGTATGAGAAAACTGTATTTATTTGGGTTCGTGTCTGTGTCCTCTATTCTGTACCATTGATCTACTTGTCTATTTTGGTACCAATACCATGCCATTTTTGTTACTATTGCTTTGTAGTATAGTTGAAGTTCTGGTGTTGTGATACCCCCTGCTTCATTCTTCATGCTAAGGATTGCTTCAGTTATTCTGGGTCTCTTATTCTTCCAGATAAATTTCATGTTTGCTTGCTCTATTTCTGTAAGGTACATCATTGGGATTTTAATTGGAATTGCTTTGAATCTGTATAGTCCTTCTGGTAGTATGGCCATTTTGACAATATTAATTCTGCTTATCCAAGAACATGAGAGATTTTCTATCTTCTAAGGTTTCCTTTAATTTCTTTCTTTAGTGTTCTACTGTTCTTATTGTGGAGGTCTTTCATCTCTTTTAGACCGATTCCCAAGTATTTTATATTTTTTTTGAGGCTACTGTGAATGCAGTAGTTTTCCTAACTTCTCTTTCTAAGGATTCATCACTTATGAATAAAAATGCATTAGGTTTATGAGCATTGATCTTATATCTTGCTACTTTACTGAATTCGTTTATGAGTTCTAGAAGTTTTCTGATGGAATTTCCTGGTTCCTCTAAATAAATAATCATGTCATCAGCAAATAAGGAGAGTTTGAGTTTTTCTTTTCCTATTCATAGCCCTTTAATTTCTTTGGTCTGTCTAATTGCTCTGACTAGAGTTTCAAGGACAATGTTGAATAGAAGTAGTGAAAAGAGGGCATCCCTGCCTTGTTCCAGTTTTTAGGGGGAATGCTTTCAGTTTTACACCATTTAGAATGATATTGTCCATGGGCTTAGCATCGAGGGCCTTTATAATGTTTACGGATGTTCCCACTATCCCTATTTTTTCTAGTGTTTTGAGCATGAAGGGATGCTGTATTTTATCAAATGCTTCTTTTGCATTGATCGCAATAATCATGTGATTTTTGACTTTAAGCCTGTTGATATGATGAATAACATTTATTGATTTCCGGATGTTGAACCAACCTTGCTTCCCTGGGATAAAACCCACTTGATTATGGCACACTATCTTTTTAATATATTTTTGTATGCAATTTTCTAAACTTTTGTTGGGAAATATTGCGGCGATGTTCAGGAAGGATATTGGTCTGAAATTTTCTTTCCTCAATGTGTTTCTGTCTGGTTTAAGTATCAGGGTAATATTGGCTTCATAGAATGAGTTTGGAAGAGTTCTCTCCTCTTCTATTTCATGAAATACTTTGAGGAGTATTGGAATGAGCTCTTCTTTAAAGGTTTTGTAGAACTCAGCTGAGAATCCATCTGGTCGTGTACTTTTCTTTGTTGGTAGGCTCTTGTTGACTTCTTCTACTTCATTACTTGAAATTGATCTATTTAAATTGTGTATGTCCTCCTGGTTCAGTTTAGGTAATTTGTATATCTCTAGAAACCTGTTGATGTCTTTGAGATTTTCTATTTTGTTGGAGTATAGATTTTCAAAATAGCTTCTAATTATGTTTTGTTCTTAAATCGTGTCTGTCGTGATATTTTCTTGTTCATTACAAATTTTAGTAATTTGGGTTTTCTCTCTCCTTCTCTTTTTTAGTGTGGCTAAGGGTTTAACAATTTTGTTTATTTTTTCGAAGAACCACCTTTTTATTTTGTCAATTTTTCGATTGTTTCTTTTGTTTCAATTTCATCGATTTCACTCTAATTTTAGCCATTTCCTGTCTTCTACTACTTTTGCTGTTGCTCTGTTCTTTTTTTTTAGGGTTTTGAGCTAAAGTGTCAGGTTTTTTATTTGTTGATGTTTTTCTTTTTATTGAATGTGCTCCATGAAATAAATCTTCCTCTAAGTACTGTTTTCATAGTGTCTCAGAGATTTTGATATGTTGTTTCTTTGTTCTCATTTACCTCTAAGAATTTTTTTTATTTCCCCCCTGATGTTTTCTGTTATCCATTCATCATTAAATAGCATATTATTTATTCTCTAGGTGTTGGAGTAGTTTCTGATCTTTATTCTGTAATTTATTTTTAATTTCAATTCATTATGATCTTATTGAATACAAGGTAGTATCTCTCTCTTCTTGTATTTGATAACAGTAGCTTTATGGCATAATAGATGGTCTATTTTAGAGAAGGATCCATGTGCTGCTCAGAAGAACATGTATTCACTTTTTGTTGGATGGTATTTTCTATATATGTCCGTTAAGTCTAAATTATTGATTGTGTTATTAAGAGCTATGGTTTCTTTATTCAATTTTTGTTTGGAAGATCTGTCCAGCAGGGAGAGAGGTGTGTTAAAGTCATCTAGTTTTATTGTGTTGTGGTCAATTTGATTCCTGGAATAGAGAAGGATTTCTTTGATGTACATGAATGAGCCACTGTTTAGGGCACAGATATTTATGATTGTTATGTCTTGCTGATTTATGCTTCCCTTAAACAGTATGAAATGTCCTTCTTTATCCATTCTGACTAACTTTGGCTTGAAGTCCACATTTTCTGATATGAGAATGGATACTCTGGTTTTTTTGTTGAGTCCATGTGCATCGGATGTTTTCCCCCAACCTTTCACCTTTAGTCTGTGGGAATCTCTTTCTATAAGATGAGTTTCTTGCTGGCAGCATATTGTTGGATCTTTCTTTTTAATCCAATCTGCCAGTCTATATCTTTTGATTGATAAATTCAGGCCATTAACATTCAGGGTTATTATTGAGATATGATTTGTATTCCCGGTCATTTGGCTCATTTTTGTTTTTTGACATGACTTGGTTTCTCCTTTATTTGGTCATTTCTTTAGGGTAGTTCCTCCCTTTGCTGATTTACATCATTGTTTTTCATCTCTTCCTCATAGAATATTTTGCTGAGAATGTTCTGTAGTGCCAGCTTTCTTATTTTAAATTCTTTCAGCTTTTGTTTATCATGGAAGGATTTTATTTCATCGTCAAATCTGAAGGTAAGTTTTGCTGGGTATAAGATTCTTGGTTGACATCCGTTTTCTTTCAAAGCTTGAAAAATGTTGTTCCAGGCCCTTCTAGCTTTTAGGGTCTGGATTGAAAAATCTGCTGATATCCATATTGGTTTCCTCCTTAATGTAATTTGATTTTTTTCTTTTGCAGCCTTTAAAATTCTGTCTTTATTTTTTATGTTAGGTGTTTTCATTATAATGTGCCTTGGTGTGTGTCTGTTGTAATTTTGTATATTTGTTGTCCTATAAGCCTCTTGAACTTGATTTTCCATTTCATTCTTCAGATTTGGGAAATTTTGTGATATTCTTTCATTGAATAGATTGTTCATTCCTTTGATTTGTTTCTCTGAGCCTTCCTCAATCCCAATAATTCTTAAATTTGACCTTTTCATGATATCCCACAATTCTTGTAGATTCTGGTCATGATTTCTTACCATCTTCTCTGTTCGGTCGACTTTGTTTTAAAGATTAATATTTTGTCTTCAATGTCTGAGATTCTGTCTTCCAGGTGTTCTATCCTATTGGTTATGCTTTCTATCAAGTTTTTAATTTGGTTTATTGTTTCCTTCATTTCAAAGATTTATGTTTAGTTTTTTTTCAGTATCTCTAACTCTTTATTGAAATGTTCTTTTGATTCCCGCATTTGCTCTTTTAACTGTTGGTTGGTGTGATCATTCAAAGCCTGCATTTGCTCTTTCATCTCATCATTTTCTTCTCTGATCATTTTAATTATGTACATTCTGAACTCCTTTTCTGACATTTCTTCTGCCATGCTGTCATTGGATTTTATTGCTGTAGCATCTAGGTTTGTTTGGGACATTTTCTTCCCATGTCTTCTCATATTGGTCAGGTATCTACCCTTCTAGTAGTGAAATTCTGAGATATTGTATATTTCCTCTATTGACTTATAGCGTCCCTGTAGATTTCCAATAACTCACCTCCTAGACTTCAGTAGCCTAAAGTCTTGGAGGAACTTGATAATGCAGTGCTCCACAAGGAAGCTGCCCCTCTAGGGGTGGTAACCTTCAGGTGGGGTATATTCCCTGCTAGTGGGCAGAGGTGCCTCCACTTGTTGACTGATTGTCAGCCAAAGGGGGACTAGACTGCAGGCTGGGGCACGTCTGGTCTGGGCCTGTGTCTCTGGTTCTACAGCGCTGGTGGGAAAACCTCACCCAGCAGGGAAGACTCACCCATTGGGGAAGTCTCGCTGGGAAGCTCTCCTCTGAGAAGTTCCCTTTGGTCCAGAACTACTGCCTGGGCTTGGGAGCCCTCCTCTGTGACATTTCCAGGGGTCCAGACTTAACTTCTGGGCCAGGGAGCCTCACCCTACAAATGAGTCTCTTGCTAGGCAGCCCACCTCTGCGATGTTCCCTGGGGTCCAGAACTACCATCTGGGTCAGGGACCCTGGCCCTGCAAGTGACTAACTTGCTGATTGGCCCTCCTCTGAGAAGTTGCCTGCAATCTGGTCTTGCAGCCCAAGCCTGATACCCTCGCTCTGCGCCAAAGCCTCTCACTGAGCGGTCCTCCTCTACAATGCTCCTGGTTGACCGGGTTCACCGCTTCAAAGGGACTGTCTCACTGGGCAATTCTACTCCACAATATTCCCTATGTTCTAGGACTACCACCCCATCCAGGGAGCCTCACTCAGTGGGAGAGACTCACTTGGCGGCTCTGAGTTGGTCCCGAGTCTCTCAATACCTACTCTTCTTGAATCCCAAGTCCTGGAGTGACATGAAATGCAGTCATCCTCTAGTCTGCCATATTGAAAACCCCCAGGACTGCTTTTTTTAGTTCTGTCAATAATGTCATTGGTATTTGCATGGAAATTGTACTGAATATATTTAATGTTTATGATAGTATGATCATTTTGACAATATTAGTTTTTCCTATCCAAGAACCTGGGAGATCTTTCCATCTTCTAAGACCTTAATAAACTTTATTTTGCACTTAAAAATTTTACATTTCAAATAAAAACCCTTTGAAATATATTATTATAAATTGTGGTATGTAATGTATTGATTTTTTAATAGCAAATGTCTCAATGATATGAACTTAATTAAATTTGTGCTGTATTTTCTTTAAGAAAATGACATATAATTTGAGAAAGAATTTAACAGATAAAAATGACAAATGAAATAAAACAAATTTTCAAACTGTATCTTCCCACAAAATATTGTGAGAATTTGTATTGTAGAGAAATGTGTTAATTTTTAAGATAAATAGAACATTTATAGTGTAATGTTAATAGCAGAAATAGAACTGAAATTAACATTTTTATCAACATTGTTTATATGAAATTAAAAAGCATAACAGAATGACTTTTAAAATACCTTGACATTTTATTAGTATCCCATCATGAACCCTATCTACAACCATGGTAGCCATTATCCATTGATTGCCTGATTTAATAAAACCCCATCTCCAAACATTCCCTGACAACCACTAGGTTCTCTATTCTTTTTCCAAATTTGCTCCCATACAAACATATCATCAAATTCTTCTCTCTATGATCCTAACTTGACACTTACGTTAAATGCAGTACTACTTCTATTAGAAACTGATTCCTTTGAGGTCTAGATTACAGAATTGTAATTTTATCCCTATTGCAATCTCACTGGTAGCATAGTAGGTGTTCAATAAATGTGGTACAAACTGAAGTCATAGATTTCATAAGTAGAAATTTGAACAAAATCATACATTTTACAGAAGTTTCATATACATTTTAGGTAGGATGCCTCAAATAGAATAGGATGAATCATTTGAAGACTATAGATATAATTTTTATCATAATTTAGAAACTGAAATATTCCTATCATAAGAATTTATCTTCTTCAGATTCTATTTTAACTAAGATATTTCATAAAACAGCTAATCAGCCATATACTTATTAGTAAAGAATATAATAACTGTTTTAAAGCTACTAATAAGGAAATTAAAAGAAACATTATTTTTGATGTATCATCTTCATTGGTATCTTCCTCCTGAGTTTTTAAGGTTGTCCTCTGTCCTTAGTGCCAGGGCACCAGCAGCATCTTAGTGAGCTTTTGGTTTTTGTGGCAAATATGCCTGACAAGAACAATTTAAAACAGGAAAAGTGTACTTTGGTTTACAATTTCAGAGGTCTCACTCCATGTTTGGACAACTCCATTGCTCTTGATCTTAGGCAAGGCAGAACAACATGGTGGAAGGGTATGGCAGAGGAAAGCTTCTAAACTCATGGCAGCCAGAAGACAGAGAAAGAAACCAGTGACAAGATATAGACCTCAAGGCCATAACTCCAGTGACCTACTTTTTCTAGTCCTGCCACCCCACAGGCCTATAGCTCCAACACAGTTGTCCACTTACTAGGTCAGAATCCTAATCATTGCCAAGAAATCCCACCACCTTTGAACTTGTAGCATTGGGAATCAGGCTTTCCACACATGAACTTTAGGGTGAACATTCCATATCCAAATCATAGCAAGCAGTGAAACCAAGGTTGACTCCAGTCAAACGTAAGGAACTGCATTCCTCTGATATTGAATGGCTGCCTATTATTTAAACTGGCAATGTCACATGTTTGCAGGTTGCAAGGGTAGGTTTTTATCCAAGTATTTTCTGACTGGCATTATGATAATATTTTGTTAACTGCTTTTTACTGTTGCAAGAATTGTACCAAAACTGCTCTTAGAGGGCAGCTCTGGATATAAAATTGGAAGGAGCATTTGTGGTTTGTGTTGAACTTAGGAAAATGAATTGAAGGCAAATGTTACCAATTTTCCACAGCTGTGCAATGACATATGTTCAAAGTCTATTTTACCTAAAGCAGTAGCTTATGAATATGAACTCACATTGTCATAAACATCATGACAGAAGATACACCTCTGAACTAGGAGATATGTGAAACTTTATATCTGAGGTTTAATACTAATATAACTCTACCAATCTTGCCCCTCCTCTCTTAGGTAAATCTTGCATAAAATCATTTGACTTTTTCTTATTCTTTGATATATGAGCTTAAAATTTGTACAATGACCCTAAAATACATTTAAGAGCATTATAAAGTGAAACATAAATATTACAAGAGTATGTTTAGTTGATATTTGTAGTTTACATTTTATCCTACAGCAAAAAGAAAACCATGAGTAATTATGCAACAAAAGAGCATATACATCTGTATTTAGTAGTTTAAAAATATTTATGAAAGTTAGAATAAATTCAAACATGGACTTATTGGTAGATCATTTTTGAGCTCTATCTTCTGTAGCTATCATTAGATACATAACTGAATTTATCTGTACATATTACAGAAAAATAGTACTTGGAAAATGTTATGCCTTGTAAACAGAAATAAAAACCTAAATTTTATAATTATTTAAAGCACAGGTAAAATTGATCATTTTTTTTGGTTGTTTGTTTGTTTTTGCAGTGCTGGGGATCGAACCCAGGGCCTTGTGCTTGCAAGGCAAGCACTCTACCAACTAAGCTATCTCCCCAGCCCCTGATCATTTTTAATAGATAAATAGACAAACCTAAGTGGGAATTTCTCAACAGATTGAACATAAATAATCTCAATATGACAGATTTTCTTTACAATATTTGTTCTAATATTAGAAGACATAGCAATAAGTAAAAATAAAACTCTTGAAATAATCTGTGATATTAGCATTTTAATCTCATAATAGTAGTTTTAGGCTAGTTAACTATTAAAATATCAATTAACAAATTAAATATGCAATTTGAATAAAACCTTTCCGTTAGTGTTTTTAGTGATTATCTATCAAATGACTTCTGTGATACTATTTCTAGATACTAAGAATTCATCTTGAAAGGGCCATTATCCCTCTGGATCTGCTGGAAGACAAAGTATCAGCTCCACTGAGACTTAAATATCACATGAGGATTTATCTTTGCATGTAATTCTGACGCACTTTGGTTTTACCAACAGCTCACTCAATCCCAGGTTCTCTTGAGCAGAGATTATGGCAAGTAGATGCTTCTGTTGGTTGATAAAATCCACTAAAGACCTCAAAGATGATAGTAGATTTGAGGCAACAGATGCATGCTCGTGCAAATGTGCACAAAAGCATGTGTGCTATAGTACACATATACACAAATAAATATATATATATATATGTGCACACATGTGCACATAACATATACAGAAATCTTTAAGTACACTCTTTTGTTTCTCCACTGATTTTAAAGACTCTTTTGTTAATTTTAGAGGATTAACTATAGTCAGGTAATCATGTATAGCTAAACCATAATAGAAAAATAAACAAACAAAATACATAATACTTAAGAAAACAAGTATAAGTGAAAGTTTTAGGTGACTATATTTGTTGGACTAGATTTTAAATAAAAAATGTGTCATGATTTCAATTATTTGTAATAAAGTAGAAGAATATCAACCACATTCACATTGATGTTCACTATATTTATAAAATCAAAAACATTAAAAACTGTTATTATACATTACTTTTATAAATTTAAGTGAATATCATTGTTCATATTGGTTCATATCTATGATAGACAACTTTTCATCACTGCAATACCTTAAGGAACAAGTTAGAAAAGGAAAATTTTATTTTGTGTTCGTGGTTTCAGAAGCTCAGTCCATGATTAGCTGACACCATTGCTCTGGGCCTGAGGTAAGATAGGACATTACAGCAGAAAGGCAGGGTAGATGAAAAGTGCTTAGCTCATGGCAGTCTGGAAGCAAAGAAAGACAAAGAATCTGGACAAGATATAGTCCAAGGTCATGCCCCTACTAATCTGCTTCCTGCATCTATACCCTAGAGCTACCACCCAGTATTCCATTCAAATTACTAACCCATTAGTGGATTAATCCACTGATCAGATTACAGACCCCATGATCTAATCATTGCCTAAAAGTCCACCTCTGAACCATGCTGTATTGGGGGAAATGCTTTTAAAATATGAGCTTTGGTGAGGACATTATAGATCCAAACCATAACAATATCTTACATGGTTTCCTGAGAAGGGTTCTGCATAAATACTTACTCAACAGAAACTGGCCCTTTTTGCTGTCTTTCTATGTCTGTTGCTATAGCAAAATGGTTTCAGAGTTAGCTTTGGTAATTTAAAACAGCATATTTCATTTTCCCTGGTCCATCTACACATTTAGTTTAACTTAGAACTCTGTTCACAAGCACTTAAAAATAAAAAGAAGCTAATTAATGTGCTGTTGCACACTCAAAAGTAATTTGAGTCAGACAAAAAATACCAGTCTATCTCTAGCTCTGGATAATATCCATGCACTGCACCTCCCTAACCAGCTGCACACCAGACACAGAAGTTATTAGAATTTGAGGAAGGCCGATGGGTTTATTCCTCTTTCTGGAAAGTCCCATTTCTCTTCATTTTACCTTACTACCATAATACTATAAGAACTACTTTATATCTACCCCAAGGGACTGGTAACAAGAAAGAAACTATAAGAATTTATCTTACACTTGCCTTCATAAATGATCAAAAGTAATCACATTCTGCTGTATAAAACCTTTAACCTCAGTGATATACTAGAAATCTAAATCATTTCAACAAAGGGAACAGCTAAATGAGGAACAGTTAATTAATTTCATTATATTAAATAAACTGATGAAAATTAACATCTGGTTAAGATGTTTTTAATACTTCCCTGTGTTAGCTCCATAGATAATGCTGATAAACACTAAAGGAAAAAGAAAACTTTTATTTGAATAAATAAGAGATACTAAATTTGGAATTCTCTAGCATTCTCTAACACAGTACATGTACTACCCTATTATATACTAAATTTGGGAATTCTCTAACAGGGTAACACATGTAATGAATGTAACACATGTAATTAATGAAATAGCATCACAAATAATGAATATTAATAGCCTTCATCTATGAACTTCTATTACACTACAACTTGACAAAGTATAGAAACAGGAAATTCATGAGAGATTAAGAGAATGTACATATGTGAAGGTATTATGTCTGTTCTGTAGCATTGTATATATCAAAATGAAATACTATTTGTTTATCTATCAAAATTCCAGGGACTTCAAAATTTTTAAAAATATCCTGAGAAAATATAGACAAGTGGATTTTCATAGTCTATTTCCCTTTACATCTATATTTCTATGTATAAATTCATCCATGTTTATGAATTTTAGTATTAATTTCTAATATAAATTTACTGTTAATGTTTTTCCTTTTGGACGTAGAGTTATATATACCCCCTTTACATACAAAATATCATTTTTGAAGTTTTCCTTTCTTTAATATTTATTCTCAGAAAAACTTAGTGTATTTTTTAGTTTTATGATTTATTTATATTGTTTTCTTTTTTCTTCCTGTTAAAATGTATAATTTCATTAATTCTTTCAACTTCCTTAGTCTTTATTGAAAAAAAATGTATTATTTCTCTGGTAGTTTACCATGACATAGATTTATCTATTTGCTCCCTCTCTGTGTGGTTTAACAGTTTTCCTATCTTATTTATTTCTTGTAAATTAGGAAGTACAGCTAAGGTTTTGAACAGATTTAGATTCCATCTTTCTTCTCTCTGTGAGACTCCAATTGATAATCTTGAGTACTTTTATGAGCAGGTCTGTAATGTCTTGAAGTCCTTCTGTTTTCACATTCCTGTCTTCTTTTTATAAAACTGCACAGACATGTCAAATCATTGAGTATTGATATAGCAATGTTGTAGATCTATTGCTTTCTTCTTTATTTGCTCAATTACTTTCATAAAAGAAACTTCTTACTAACTTCTTAAATTCAGGTGCAAATTGATAGAAAAGGTAGGAAAATGTTTGCTGTATCCCTTTTGTCAACTGGTTCCAAAATTGTTTAGTTTCCCTAGAAAATCACAATGATCTTTCCTTCCTGTCATTTTGTTCTTGCTCTCAGTGTCATTATTAAATCACAGATTTAAACATTTTATGGGTTTCAACCATTTCAATTTTATATTGATAGATACAGATACATATAGATATAGGTATGTACATATATACAAACATATATAGAAATATATCTATATTCAGACTACTTGTTTTATTGTCCTCCCCTTTTTGTGTTTCATAGATTCTACTTTTTTTTTTTAATTTAAGGTTTAAGGGTTATGGCAGCCCTCTTTCAATCAAGTCTGTCAGCACAATTTCTCCAAAATCACATGCTCACTTCATGTCTCTGTGTACATTTTGGTAATTTTCTTAATATTTGAAATGTTTTCATTACTATTATATTTGTGATGGTGGTCTGTGATTGGTGATCTTTTATATTACCATTATAATTGCTCTAGGGCACCACAAACTGTACCCATATGAAATAGCAAACTTAAAATCAGTCAGTGTTGTGTGTGTTTTTCAACTACTTAATCAATTTGTGATCCCTCATCTCTCTGCCTTCTATTCAGTTCTATCTATTTTCTGAGACACAAAAAATATTGAAATTAGACCTATTAAAAGACCTATACTGTCCTCTAAGAGTTCAAAGGAAAGACATAGTCACATGTTTTCCACATTAAATTAAAAAAAAAAAAAAACTAAAAATGATTCAACTTGCTAAGAAAGCCATGAGAAAATCTCAGGAAAATCAAAAGTTGAGTCTCTTGTGGTAAACTGCCAAGTGGTAAATGCAAAGAAAAAGGTATTAATGGAAATTAAAGGTGCTTATATGAATGATAAAAAAAAAAGCCTTATTGCTAATATGAAGAAAGTGTTAGTGGTCTGGATATAATACAAAACTCTCTACAAAGTTCTCTTAAACCAAAGAACAACCCAGAGCTAGACCCTAACTTCAACTCTCTGAAGGTTGAGAAAGGTGAGAAAACTGCAGAAGAAAATTGTGTTCATGAGATTTAAAGAAAGAGACTGTCTCAAAATAAAAGTACAAATAGAAGTAGCAAGAGCCAATATTTGAAACAGAAATTGTTATCTAGAAGATCTAGATAAGGTAAAAAGTGACTACACTAAATAATAGATTTTAAATGTAAAACAGTCATATCTTGTTCCAGTTTTTAGAAAGAATGTTTTCAATTTTTCTATATTTAGAATGATGTTGGTCTTGGGTTTAACATATATACCTTTTACAATGTTGAGGTATGTTCCTACTATCCTTAGTTTTTCTAGTGTTTATACCTGAAGGACTTAAAATCAGCATATTTCAGTGATGCAGCCACATCAATGTTTATAGCAGCTCAACTCAATATGGCTAAACTATGGAACCAAGGTGCCATTCAACAGATGAATGGATAAAGAAAATGTTTTTTTATGTATATGTATGTACACACACACACACACACACGTATGTGAATACATACAATGGAATATTAGCCTTAAAAACAATGAATTATGGCATTTGTTGGTAATTGAATGGAGTTGGAGAACATCATGCTAAGTGAAATGATCCAATCTCCCCCGCAAAAAAGACCGAATATTTTCTCAGATATGTGGATGCTAACTCACAATGTGGAGAGCAGGCTAGGGAAGGATAGAGGTACTTTGTAAAAGGCAGAGGGAAGTGAAGGGAGGGTAGGAGGTATGGGGATGGGAAGGATGGTAGAATAAGTCAAACATTAATACCCTGAGTGCATGTATAGCTACACAACCTGTATGATTCTACATCATGTACAACCAGAAGAATGAGAAGTTATATTCCATTTATGTTTGATGTGTCAAAATGTATTCTACTGTCATGTATAACTAACTAGAACAAATTAAAAAGAAAAAAACTATTTTGGCAAAAGATGTCATGTAAGACTCTCAGAGCTGGCGAGAAGAAGTCAATGTCTGGCTACAAAAGCACAGGCTGACTCGTTTGTTAGAGGCCAATGTAGCTGGTGACTTGAAGCCAATGCTCATTCACCATGCCATAAATCCAAGGACCTACAAGAGTTCTACTAAATCTGCTCAATCTGTGTTTTCTTAAATAGAACAACAAAAGCTATATAACAGCATATATGACTACAATATGATTTACTAAGTATTTTTGGTCCACTGTTGAGATCTACTGATCAAAAAAAAAGTAGATAAATTAAATCCTTTCAAAATTCATTGATGATGCATTTCCCCCAAGAGCTTTGGCATTGTAAAACAGGACGAATAGTTTTATGCCTGCTAACACAGTATCCATTCTGCATCCCATAATTTTTACTTTCCAAGCCTTGTAATTTAAAACTACATTTTAAGGCCAGAAAGTAATTGCAGAAGTGGTGGAAATATCAAGAGAACTAGAATTAGAATTGGAGCCTGAAGATGTGATGGGATTGCTATGATCTCATGATTTAACTGTAATGAATGAAGTATTGCTTCTTATGAATGAGCAAAGGTAGTGGTTTCTTGGAATGAGATCTCCTGGTGAAGATGTTATTTAAATAATACTCCTGGGAACAGTGCTGGAATGGCAACATAGGATGAAGAATATTACATAAACTTAGTTGATAAAGCAGCAGCCAGGTTTGAAAAGATTGAGTCCAATTTTGACAGAAGATCTGCAGTGAGTAAAATATTATCAGACAGTATTGCATTTTACAGAGAAAACTTTTGTGAAAGGAAGAGTTAATCAATACCACAAACCTCACTGTTGTCTATTTTAAGAAGTTGCCATAACTACTCCAAACTTTAGCACTTATCATTCTCGTTGTCAGCACTCATCAACAAGGAGGCAGACCATCCACCAACAAAAGTTCTATGACTCACTGAAGCCTCAGAAAATAATGAGCATTTCTTAGCAACAACGTATTTTTAATTGAGGTACCTACATGATGTATAATGAAATTGTGCATCCAATAGAATACAGTATAGTACAAATATAAATTATATATACACAGAGAAGCCAAAATACTTGTGACTTGCTTTATTGTTATGTTTACTTTAATATGATGATCTGGAATCAAAATCACAATATCTCCAAGGTATGCCTATACATTGAACACTTATGTATACATTTGTATATGTGCATTTAAGATGATACCCAGGTAAAATTAATATATATATAAAATTAATATATATATATAAAATTAATATATATATATACACACAGACATATGTTCATATATGCACACATGTATGTACCTATATATGTTGAATATATGTACATATATAACATTAAGTTATCTAATTTTTACCTAGTAATTTCCTAAATCCTTTGACATGAGTCTATTTTTCATGGAATTTTGATATGATATTATTTTCTCAGTTCTTATGTATTTCTCAACCCAAATCTGGAATTAGCAATTTTTTCAAGAGCTTGTTCCTTGGTAACTAGTTTTAGAGACCCTGTGCTGATTACTCAATACTATCAGCTTCATTGTTTTTTCTAAGTTTTGGAGAGAACTATGACATAATTTCATTACTAGTAATTCATTACTAATAATAATCATTACCTTCTTTTGAGACTTAAAATACACAAGCAAGAGTATATTAAAGTGCTTAATTTCATTGATCTTGATTAGATAGATAATTAATTTCATTGATCTTGACTAGATAGATATCCTTTCAACAATGTTAAAAATCCTGTTGTTAATAACACCAACTTAATTGCCTATTTGTTTTAACCTAAAGGACATATACTAGAGCCACAATGTGGCAATATTAATAATCTGGCAAACAAAAAATATTAAATTTAAAGTCTTTTTTTGACTGTATAAAAATGGGGTATGACTTTTCATTTCTATGGTTGTACACGAAGTAGAGTCATACCATTTGTGTAATCTACATGTACATAGGGTAATGATGTTTGTCTCATTCCATTATGCTTCTTCCCCACACCCTCTCCCTATTCCTCATTTTCCTCTACACAATCCATCATCCCCATTATGTATCATCCTCCACTTATCAGAGAAAACACTTGACCTTTGGTTTTTTGGGATTGGCTTATCTCACTTAGCATGATATTCTCCAACTCCATCCATTTACCTGCAAATGTCATAATTTTTATTCTTCTTTATGTTTGAATAATATTACATTGTGTATATGTACCACAGTTTCTTTATCCACTCATCTATTGAAAGGCATCTAGGTTGGTTTCACAATCTAGCTATTGTGAATTGAGCTGCTATAAACATTGATATGACTGCATCACTGTAGTATGCTGATTTTAAGTCCTTTGTGTATAGACCAAGGAGTGGGATAGCTGGGTCAAATGGTGGATCCATCCCAAGTTTTCTAAGGAATCTCCATACTGCTTTCCAGAGTGGCTGCACCAATTTACAATCCCACCAGCAATGTATGAGCATTGCTTCAGCAAAGGAAGCAATCGACAATGTGAAAAGGGAGCCTACAGGGTGGGAGAAAATCTACCACATGCACTTCAGATACAGCACTAATCTCCAGAATTTATAAAGAACCCAAAAAACTTTACATCAAGAATACAAATAACCCAATCAATAAATGGACTAAGGATCTGAGCAGACACTTCATAGATTTACAAGCAATCAACAGATATATAAAAAAATGTTCAACATTTCTAGTAATAAGAGAAATGAAAAAAAAAAAAACTACCTTAAGATTTCATCTTACTTCAATTAGAATGGCTTTTATCAAAAATACAAGCAACAAATCTAAGATTTTTAGATTTTTCACTTTTTTTTTAATTCTAGTGGATATCCCATTAAGAGTTGGGTTCAGTTAATTAGAATATGTTAACTCTTTTTTACTCATGTTTTCCCAAATTATTTTGTCTTTGATTCAGTAGAAAGTAAGTTTCTCTCTTTCCCTTTACTCTCAACTCTTAGAGATTCAACAATTGATTTAACTTAACCCTGTCTAAAATATTTATATCATTTCAAATTTCTTATACAAACCCAAATGGTTTCATTGAAACTTACTTCAGAACTCTCAAACCTCCACTTACAAATAAATACGAAAACATGTATGAATAACATTGTTTTTGGATAATAAAATCTAACAAAATTCACCCAAGAGTTAATAGAAAAATCTAAATGGAACAATTCTGTTTGAAACCTGGACTAAGTTGCCAAAATTATATCCTCTCCAAAAATTACATTATCATTAATTTACTTTGTTTTTATTTGTTCTTGTTAGTTATACATGACAGCAGAATGTATTTTGACATATTTTACATATATGGAGTATAACTTCCCTTTCTTCTGGTTGTACATGATGTAGCATTATGTTGGTCATGTAATCACATATGCACATAGGAAAGTAATGACAGATTCATTCTATTATCTTTCCTATTCCCATCCCCCCTTTCCCTTCATTCCCCTTTTTCTAATCCAAAGTAATTTTATCCTTCTCTACTCCTCCTCCTTGTTGCAACTTAGCATCCACATATTAGAGAGAACATTTGGCCTTTGGTTTTGTTAATTTAGTTTAAAAAAGTTTTTATAAGCAAGAACCCCAATGCTATTTAAGCATTAAAAAAGAATACTATGAAATCTTTGTACAAAAAATACTACAGCATTTATTTTGAAGACTAATTAGCAATTGTACCGAAATAAATGTAGAGACTAAATCCATTCATGACATTTATTCAAATAAGATATAGAATACCAATAGACCCATAAAATAATGTTCAACATGACTATTTAAATGGGAATTATAACTAAAAGCCACCATAAGATCCCTCATCATGCCTAGAAGGATAGCTATAACAAATAAAATTACACAACAAACCAACAAACAAAATCCCCAAATAACAAATATTGGCAAAGAAAAGCTTGTGGCAAAAGTTTCTTACATCGTTAGTGGGAATAAAAAATGGTGAAGCCACTGTGAAAATAATTCAATTATTACCTCAAAAATTGAACACGGAATTACCAGGTGACCTATCAAATCACTCCTCAGTATATATTCAAAAATAGAGACTTGAACATATATTGGTACACAATGTTTATAGCAGCATTATTTAGTGGCCAAAAGATAGAAGTAACCCAAATGTGCACTGAAGTCTGAGCAAACAAAATGTGGTATATTCACACAAGAGAATATTACATATGTAGTCTTAAAAAGTAATGATATTTTGATGCACCTTACAATATGGTTGAACCTTAAAGACATTGTGCTAAGTAAAATAAGTAAGATATAAAAGGTAAAATATTGTATGATTTCACTTACATTTAATATATAGAATAGGAAAATCCATTAAGACACAAAGCTTATTAAAGGATATCAGTGCCAGAAAAAGAAAAAGATAAGAAGTCATTGTTTAGTTTGTACAGAATTTCTTTGGAAGTGATACACTTCTTTATAAATAACTAATGGTGATGTGACATTGTCAGTGTACTTAATGTCACTGAACTCTATTATTAAAATCATCACAATGCAGGATGAGAGTATGGGATCTAGTATCATTCTTCTGCATATGGATATCCAGTTTTACCAACATCATTTGTTAAAAAAGCTTTATTTTCTTCAACCTATGTTTTGACTATCTTTGTGAAGGGGAGTCAGATGACTGTATCTATGTGGAATTATCTCCTCTTCCCATTGGTCTTCACATCTGTTCTTATACAAATAACATGCTGTTTTTTTAGTATAGCTCTGTAGCATGATTTGAAATCAGTAATTGTGATGCCTCCAGTATCACTCTTAATGCTCAGTATTGTTTTAGTTATTCTGGGTCTTTTATTCTTCCATATAAATTTTAGGGCTTTTATTTTTATTATTCTATGAAAAATTCATTGGTTTTTTCATGGGGATCTCATTCAATCTGTAGATCACTTTTGGTAAAATGGTATTTTGATAATATTAATTCTACCTAAGAACATGGAATGACTTTCCGTTGTCTAAGATCTTCAATTCCTCCTTTCAGTATTCTATAGTTTTCATTGTGGTGGGTTTTTACCTCATTTGTTAGACTTATTGCCAAGTGTTTGGTTTTTCTTTTTTTTTTAAGTTTTTTGAGGCTATTGTGAGTAGAACAGTTTTCCTTATTTCTTTCTCAGCAGATTCATAGTTGAAGTAGAAGAAAGCAATGTATTCTTGTAAGTTGATCTTATATCCTTCTACTTTGTTGAATTTATTTATCAAATCTAGAAGTCTTCTTGTAGAGTTTTTTGTGTCTTCTACATATAGAGTCATGTCAAGCAATAAGGATACTTTGACTTCTTTTTCTATTTCAATCCCTTGAATTTCCCTCTGTTGCCTGGTGTCTCTAGCTAGAGTTTCAAGAACTATATTGAATAAAAGTGGAGATGGTTTTAGTTTTCCTCCATTCAGTATAATGTTGGTTTTTGGTGTTTCAAATGTAGCCTTTACAATGTTGAGGTAAGTTCCTTCTATCCTTAATTTCTTCAGTGTTTTCAATAGGAATAGGTACTGGATTTTATCAAAAGCTTTTGTTGTAATGGTTGAGATTATCATGTGATTTTTGCCTTAATTCTACTGATGTGGTTAATTACACTTATTGATTTGCATATGTTGAACAAACCTTGCATCTCTAGAATGAAAGAAACATAAGGATGGAGTAGAGTCTTCTTAATGTGTTTTTGAATGTGAATTGCTAGTATTTTGGTAAGTATTTTTACATCTCTGTTCATCAAGGATATTTGCTTGCTGTTTGCTCTTTTCTAAATTTTTATCAGGGTGATACTGGTTTCTTAAAATGAGTTTGGAAGCCTTCCCTCCCTTACTATTTCATGGAATAATTTGAGGAAGTTTGGCATTAATTTTTTTTTTTTTTTTTTGGTACCAGGAATTGAACTCAGGGAAACTTTACCACTGAGCCACATCCTTAACCCTTTTTTATATTTTATTTAGAGACAGGGTCTTGCTGAGTTGCTTAGAGCCTCACTAAGTGTGAGTTCAAGCCAGGCTCCTGAGTCACTGAGATTACAGGCATATGATACCTCACGCAACTGGCATTAATCTTGTGTGAGACATATATATATATATATATATATATATATATATATATAATTATTTTTAGATATACATAACTGTAGAGTGTATTTTGACATATGGGTGGGAGAATAGAAGTTCATTGGATTATTCTTTTTTAAAGGTCTGTTAAAACTCAGCTGAGAATCTATCCAGTCCCAGGATTTTCATGTTAGAAGACTTTTAATTGCTGCTTCAATCTCATTGGTTGATATAGGTCTGTTTAAGTCAATTCAAAGTAGGAGTTAGGCCAGAAACGAAGCAACTGCTAAATGGAAACATAAGGTCAACATGCTAACATATCCGTGCAGGCACCAAGTTCCTGAGACTCGCAGAGCTCAAGAAATAAAACCAAGAACTAACAAATTGTATGGCTTCAAATTTTAAAAGCTTCTGCACAACCAAGGAAACAAATGAGGGAAAAGGCATCCTACGGTAGGGAGAAAATCTTTTCCAGCTATTCTTCCAACGGGGGAAGAGCGGGGGTTGGGGGTGGGGGTGGGGTTAATATATAAAGAACGCAAAAAACTTAACACCAAAAAAACAAATAACACAACCAATAAATAGTAAAATGAACTAAACAGGCATTTCCCAAAAAAGAAATGCAAATGGTCAAAAATATATTAGAAAAAATGTTCAGTATCCTTAATAATACGGAAATGCAAATCAAACTACACTGTTGTAGTTTGGATGTTAAGTGTCCTCTGAAAGATCATGTGCTGAAGCAATACAAGAATGTTTAGAGGTGAAATGATTAGATTAAGTGATCTATAACCTAAGCCTTGGTTTAATCCACTTGAATAGATTAACTGGGGGGCAACTGTAGGCAGGTAGTATGTCACTGGACTATGTAAATCACTGGGGGCAAGCCTTTGAGGGTTATATTTTGTTCCAGGTAAGCAAAACTCTTTCTGCTTCCTGTAAAGTCTGTCACTAATTGAGAAGTTTTCTTCCACTATAACACTTCCACCATGATGTTCTGCCTGACCTTAGTCCTGTAGCTATGGAATCAGGTGGCCATGGATTGAAAGTCCTCCTCTAAGTTATTCTTGTCAGGCTTTCTATTCACAACGATTAAAAAAAAAAAAAAAAATCACTAAAATATACACTGAGATTTCATCTCACTCCAGTTTAGAATGGCAATCATCAATAGTACAAATAATAACAAATGCAAATGAGGGTATAAGGGAAATATCCACTAATAAATTGTTGTTGGTGCTGAAAATTAGCACAACTATTTTAGAAAGTAGTATAGAGATTCCTCAAATGACCAGGAATGAAACCACCATATGAAACAGCCAGTCCACTCCTTGGTATTTACCCAAAAGAAATAAAATGAACCTACTCTAGTGGTACATGTATACTAATATTTATAGCAGTGCAATTCATAATAACTATTTTGAAACCAGTTCAGGTGCCCATCAACAAATGAACGGATAAAGAAAATGTGGTTACATACACAATAGAATCTTAGTCATAAAGAATTAAATTGTGGCATTTATTGGTAAATAGAACTAAAGAACTTCACGCTATGTGAAATAAGACAGATGCACCAAGTCAAGGGTCAAATGTTTTCCTCATATATGGAAGCTAGACAGAAATAAGGAATTAAAAAGTGGGCTGGATGCTCCATGAAAATAGAAGAGAATAAAGTAAAGTAGAAGAAGGGATGGAAGGAGAAGGAGAAAATGAGAAAGGGGATAAACTAAAGCATGAAATCTACCAAATTATGCTTTGTGCATATCTGAATATATCACAATAAATTTCACTTTTATGCATATATACCAGTTAATAAAATAAATTAAGAGAAATGAGAACAATGGAGTAAATGAATGGGAGGAGAGGAGGGAAAAGGGAAATACTAGGGATTGAAATGGAGCAAATTATAACAAATGCAAGTATAAATATGTCAAAATGAACCCCACTATGATATATAACTCTCATGCATGCATAAAAATATTTAAAATAGCTAAAATTCAAATGTTGCTATATGTCTGATGATAGAAGGAGAGTGCATATTATCCTCGGTATCATAGGATAACATGATAGAATTGCAAGTAAATTGCAAATTTGACTCTGAGGAAAGACTATAAGCCTGCACATACATGGCTAATGAAAATTATCTAGGAGAGATGGATTAGAAGAAATTTTTGTTAATTTAGTTCACACTTATGTATATTTTCCTTGGTAATCAATGTTGTTTTATAAAAATAAAAATTATAAATTAGAATATGTTAAAATTTCAAATAATTATCTTATTTTCATTTCCTTCACAGTACCTTTCCTTTTTCCAACGAAGAATAAGCTTCAATTTTATGCAAAAAAAACCCCAATTTGAATATTTAGAAAATGGATACTTTTTTCTTTATAGAATGTTTTAGGACAGCATAATAAAAAAATTTTATTGCATTATCTATTTACTTTATGAAATCATTCTTATGTCTATTTCAAAGACATATTTAATTTAATTTTCAATGCATCTTGAAAACTGTCTATATAAATTCCAAAACTGTGCTCTGTTTACTCTCTAGGTTTTTCTTCAACTTTAATTTCAATTTCATCAAATTCAATTCAGGAATGATGAAAGCAAAAAATAAAGGTAATGTTATATTAATGTTTATTTCCCTTCCATATTTTGTGCTCTGAATTTAAGTAAATTTTCTATTTAATAATAGTATGGATTTATGTAGATATGTTAAAGCAAAGATTTCACATGAAATATTATGGTAATTTAAAGGTCATTTTGCAATTGAAATTATCTAAAGAAGATATAAGCTTTTAATAGGGAGTTTAGTTTTGCTTGGTTGATAGCAAGACTTTTGTAATTTTCAAATACTAAGGAATCTGTATTCTATAAACATTTCCTCTGTATCAGCTCAGTTTAACTCCTGTAGTGTTTCTTGACTTATCCTCTTTCTAGGTGATGGCTTACAGTCCTGTAAAGCATTTAACTTGTAAATTCATCAGTAATAAGGCTCTACTTATTATTTTGTTATTTTATTTAAAGATTTCCAGCAGCTTTAAGGTGAGTCTGTAATTGTTATGATTTGGATGTTATATGTTCCCCAGAAGTTCATGTGTGAGACAACATAACAAAGAGGAGAAATAATTAGGTTATGAGAACCTTAACCCAATCAGTCAATTAATCCCCTGAGAGGGATTAACTAAGTGGTAACTGAAGGCAAATAAGGTATGGTTAAAAGAGGGGCATTAGGGGCAGGCCTTTGGGGTATTTATTCTGTATCTGGTGAGTGGAGTCTTTCTTTGCTCTCTGATCATCATGTGAGCCACTTCCCTCCACCACACTCTTCTACAATGATGTTCTGCCTCACTTTAAGCCCTGAGGAATGGAGCTGGCTCTCTGTGGACTGAGGCCTCTAAAACTGTGAGCCTCCAAATAAACTTTCTTCCTCTACAATTGTTCTGGTCAGGTTTTTTAGTCAGAGCAGCAAAACAAAAACAAAAAACCAAAAACAAAACAAAACAAAAAAAGCTGACAAAAAGAAAAATGGTGCAAATGCTTCCAGAGCTTACATGTACAGGCATTTTCAAAGGTTTCATGATCATTGCTTCCTAGGAAAATCCTGGTGTCCCTCTCTCAGAGGCCTATAGTAAAGATATTAGGAATGTCCTTACTATTTGGTCTCTGTTAATACCTCCATAAGATATAAAGTTGCTACTCGAGTTCTTCAGAAACAGCTTAATAAAATAAGCTAAAACATTATGAATATAGCCATTTCTCAGGGTGAGAAGCAGCACAGTAAAGAGAAATCAGGATTTTCTTAATGTTCTTAAGGATTATTATTTGTACTTGTATTTTTGTTACAGCAATAACACTTATTCCCAATAGAACTACTGAAAATTTTTATTTTCTTCAATTTTGTCTAGACATGAAGCAGTAAAATTTATTAATAGCATTAGTTTAATTTTCAGTGATTAATGGAGTTGTCCTTACTTTTATTTTAAAAATCATAGTAGTAAAATTTATTTTCAGAAATGTTACTGCAGTTGTATGTATCCATAAAATGCACCATTAATGATAAATACAATAACACAAGTTTATAACTATATGTCATTCTCAGCAAAAGTTTGTTTTTATTATGTGAGCCCAGAGGCATGCTATATTTTCAATGGTAGAATCAATTTCTTTTGATATTCTCTTTGTATAAGCATAGTACTTTATCTCTTGAGGCATTTAACACAGTTTCCCTGAATTGTGGTTATCTCCATATGATTTCCTACCATATTAGATTTTAGCCTCCTGTAGGATGCTATTTATTTTTAGAACTCTATTATAAGGAGAACACAATGAAGGCAACAAACATGTGTAGTTAGAGGGAATAATTAAAGCCAAGTCTCTATCCTGCATAAAATAGTCCTCAGTGAATCATTTCAACTAATTTGTATTAAGGGCAAAATTGACCACTGAGTGCTATAAAAAATAGTGTGCAGTGCTGAAAGCCTCATAGATAAAAATCTGTCCTGCAGATATTATTATTATAAATGGAGTATTATACATTTAGATATTATTATTCTGGAGCTCGATCCTATTGAAAACCTGGCACATATCTTTACCTTATTGTTGTATAAATATTTTTGCTATATTATTTAGGGTCCACCTTCCCTAACTGTTTAACTACTACAAGGACACCCAGTGTTTTCCATCTGAATGTGACTTGATAATTTAGAAACTGCAGAAATCCATCATCTCTAATAATGGTCATCAACTGGTCCCTTTGGTAATGTGAAATAATAAAAACATGAGTTTCAATACCCTGAAATGTCTGCACATTCTTTATACAAAGAGAGCTTTATTAAAAGTTTTTAATTCTCATTTCCTAAATAAAAGTACCTATTGCATTAGGTATTCATCTTTGTGATAGCGTTTGGAAGGATGTCCCTGGCTGATCATTTCACTTTTGTGCTGGAAGTACCAGCATTACCAGCATGAGACTCCCAAAGCCATGAGTTTGATACTCTCAAAGTAAGTCAACTTGGCTGTGTTCCATTTGGAAATCACCACCAATTAGATACCTCCTAGTTCTGCATACAGACAGGAAAAGCAGGGTAACTATCATAAGTTAAAGATGATTTTTAGGAAAAGGACATTGCTCAAGATCAAGTTATGACTTGTAGACAATCCATTGTGTCAGAACTGTACAATAAAGTAGCCTGTGCTTCCAACTAGGATAATGAGAGTGAAAGATTTTCATTCTGCATTGACTCTTCTACCTAATAGTTAAAAATGTGAACAGCAAAGAACAGTTTTTATTTGTCCTTTTCCTACTCATGTTTACATGAGATCTAAAGTATGCTATTTAACATAATCATCCAACATTCCAAAATATTCATATTGTTTAAAAAAATAACCTAGCAAATGGTATTTGGCAGAGACTGTTTTAGGTTTTGAATAGACAGAAATGTAAAAAACAGACAAAAATCTCATGGGCCTTGCATTCAGTGAGAGAGAACCAAGAATTAGAAGAAAAAAAAATTAATTCATTTATGATAAATCAGATGACAAATCCTGTGAAGGACAGATAGTGATGAGTCTATTTTTATTAAAAATAAGGTAACAGGCTTAGCTAAATAGTGAAATTTAAAGGAGTTGAAGAAGCATGCCTTGAAGATAAGAGCAAGGGACTACCAAAACAGAAGTGCAAAGTTCTTGTTTAAGTTCTTGTGTGCTTAAGAAAAGAAGCAGTACAGAAGACCTGGAGAATTATGAGATAGAAGGAAATGGGAGAGATGAGGGGTGCCAGGTGTTGAAATCCTGTAGGGTCTTTTCATATTAGTTTGAGATATAATTCACTTTTAAAGTTCACCCATTTAAAGTATAAAATTCAGTGAATTTATTTGCTGCATATTTGTTGAGTTCCACAATATTACCACAACCTAATTTTATAATGTTGCCTTTACCTTAAAAATAACTCTGTACTCTTTGGCAGTCATTTACCACCCCCCACTTATCTTCTACAAGCTCCAGGGAACCTCTGATCTATTATGATTTGCCTATTCTGTAAATTTAACATAAATGAAATCCTATAATTTCTTGTCTTTCATGATTAGATTCATTCATTTAGCATAAAATTTAAAGGTCTATTCTTATTGTGGCATGCCTCAGTATCTCATTCCATTTTATTGAAAAATTTTGTTCAGTAATTTGCTTTAAGTGCTTTATTTATATTTTGGGTATATCCTCTTAACTAACTATATGAATTATGAACATTTCTCCCATTATGTTATCTTTTCACTTTCACTGATGTAATGCATCAATTGTCATTATTTGCAGCACCAAAGTTGTCTTTGTTTTAATTTTGATAAAATCAATATTTTAAATTTTTTTATCATTTGTGCTTTAGATGTTCCATGTAAGAAATCACTATCTATCCTGCAAGGTACAAAGATTTACTCCTTTTTTTTTTTTTTTTTTTTAATAAGACTGCTATAGTTTAAGATTTTACATTTAGGTCTATGATTTGTGTGTGTGTGTGTGTGTGTGTGTGTGTGTGTGTGTGTGTGTGTTTTGTGTGAAATAGGATTCAAACAGCATTCTTTTGCATGTGGATATTTAGCTTATTCAGCATTATTTACTAAGACCACTACCTTTCCCCCAATTTAAATGCCTCAGCACTATTTGACCATCAATTGGCCATAAAAATATGGGTTTTTTTTCTGAACTCTTAGCTTGATTTCAGTGATCTATCTTTATGCCAATACCATTGTCTTGATTATTATAGATTTATAGAGTAGGGAAGGCAAAAAATTATCTCTGGCCTTTTAAGAATTTTAGGATGGTCCTGAGAATTAAATTGAGATAAAGCAGATTAACAGGGGCAAAGCATACAAATGCACATATATTTTACCTGACAGAGGTAATAAGGAAATGAAGATTCTAAGAAGTGGTATGCTGAGATGCTTTTACTCCACTTCATACAATTTTGGAAAAGTAAATTATGTGAGGACGCTGAGGAAAAATGAGAATTATTTTAACAAGGTCTGTTTGTTAAAGTTCTCTGGACTATGAAGAATGTCTCTTTTCTACTAGTCTGTGGAGGGTATCTTTCACATGGCAGTTTCTAATCTCCTATGTTAGGGAAGAAAGGAGAAATTAAAGTGCTTTTTCTACATCTGCTGTTTGTCAAGTGATTCTACATCAGAACAATCCCTATGCCAAACTGGCATACTTTGGAGGGGGGTATATATTCAGCCACCCTTTCATAGTAATTGTAATGGTTGATTTGAATTGTCAACTTGATTTGATTAAGATATGATGATGATTAATAGGTTTCTGTGTGTGTCAGTGAGGACATGTCTAGGAATGACTGGAATGTGGAATAGGAACTGAAGTGGAAAACCTTTCTAAGCATGGGTAGCACGGCCCAATAGGATGGAATAAAGTTGGAAGAACAAGGAAGCAGATGCAGATGTAAACTTGGCTCTTCTTGAGTGGGTTCTTGATTGCTGCTTGGATCATCTGAGGATATTGAACTCTTACTTCTTCACTCTTCCAAAGCAGACTCTGCCAGCGTTTCTCCAGATAGATTCCAAAAGCCTTGGTCTGGGCCTAGGGTAGCACTGTTGATCCTTCTTGTTCTGGGACTTCTGCCTTTTGGATTGTGCAGCTACTTGTTCTTCCAGCTCTCTTGCCTACAGACGGCTATTGTGGAAGATCCAGCTTCTGGTCGTGAAAGCCAATCTAATAAATCTGCTTTTTATAATCATACTTCCCGTTGATTCTGTTCTTCTAGAGAACCCTGATAGAGTAATTTTGAAATGAAGATAAATTTTATTCCTCCAATTTGTTCTTTGTCAAGATTATTTGTCTATTCTGAGTTCAATGTGCAAATTTTTTGGTTATCACATCTGTGAGTTTTATGATCAGTATGTCAATTTGTGGCAAAACTTGTAATTTTAATAGAAATTTCATTGAAATCTGGGGAAACATAGGGAATAGTGCTATCTTAATGATGTTAAGTATTTTAATCCATTTTCAAGGATGTTTTTCCATTTATTTAAGGTTTCTTAAATTATTTTGAACAGATTTTTAGGTATGTATATCTCTTGCTCTTTTGTTCATTACTGATATCTAGAAATACAACTGATATTTTAATGTACATGTCCTTTAAGCACACTTTAGTCACATCCTCTAAATATTATATTTTTCATTTTTATTCATCTCAGAGTACATCATTATATCATTTGTTTTTTCTTCTTTGACCCGTTAGTTATTTAGGAGTGTGTTATTTTTAATTTCCACAAATTTGTTAGTTATCCAAATCTTTCATAATGGGTTTTCAGTTTAATTTCCTGTGGTCATGGGAAATATTTTATGAGTTAAATTACTTATATTTATTAAAATTTATATTAGTAAATGTTCTACCCTGGAAAATGATTTCTGGACCTTTGATAAGAATATATATTCATCTATTATTGGGTAGAGTATTCTACAATGTCTTCTAGGTCTAATTACTTTATACTTTTGCTCAAATTTTCAACTTCTTTATTGATATTCTTCCTTTGTGGTACTGTCTCTGGTGGAATGTGTAATAGTGAAGCTTCCAATTATTATTATTGAATTATCTATTTCTCCATTCATTTTTATGAGTGTCTGCTCCATAAATTTTCTAACCTGGTTGGTTGTTAAGTAAATATATATATATATATATATATGTATATATATTTATTATATATATGGACATATGTCTATATATGTCTCTATACAAATATGTATATATATGTATTTATCATATTTATTTTATCATTGTAAAATTCCCTGATAATGGTCTTTCCATTAAAGTATACTTTAGGAGATATTCCTGTGCTTTTGTTTAGTCTTTGCAAGGAATACATTTTCACAGGCTTTTAATCTTATCCTATTTGTAACTAAATCTATAGTATTTGAATTTTTATTAAGACAAAATAGAAAGACATCAAAGGGTTATGAAGAGAGCTTTGACATAATTTGTTTTAAACTTAAAAAGACCCTCTGAGTGCTGTGTTGAGTGGTACAGTTGTATAGTGGTACATACATGGCATTATATATGGCAAAACCTATATAATACACAGCACAAGTGAACCCTGACATGAACTACAGACTTTAAATAATGACAATGTATCAAATTGACTCAGCAATTTTAATGCATATATCATACCAATTCCAGATATCAATGAAAAGGGAAACTGATGGTGGAGGCAGGAATATGTGAAAACTCAGTATTTTCTACCTTTTTTAGGTACCTAAAACTGGCTCTAAAAAAGTTGTCTGCTAATTAAAAACTGGATTGTTCTATAATTTCTTTCTTTATTTAGACTATTATCAGTTAACTCTTCTTAAGAATTTCTTAAGTCATTAGGTCTATACTGAAAGATTTTTGAAGAATTATGTAATTTATAATAGTCATTTATAGTTAATGATTCCCTTCAAATCAATAGTGATTAAGATGTTCTTGAAATTCATCATTCAGTTATGGTCATTAAATGGAAATATATTGATATAGATCAATACATATCTCCAAGTTGAATTAAAATATACAGTTTAAGTTGACAATAAGTAAGGACCCACAAAGGTTTATAATTCAACTTACCTAAGAAATTTTATAGGATTTGATCCTACTTCAATATAGGGATATATCCAAACAGACTAAAAAGCAACTTATAGTAAACATAGTAGATATATTCTATATTTTTAAACATTAAAATGTTATCTGAATACATAATGTATTATCTATTTTGCATGCAAGAAGTCATTTATTGCATCATTTATTTGTAAACCTAAGACTTGCAGTTATTTCATGACATAAAGTGTCTCTTCTTTACTATTAAAATTTTTAACTTTTTCCTAAAGTATTTTCCAAAGGACATTGACCCCCACTGCATTTTATTTAATTTTATGCAAAAAGAAAGTGTTAAAATAGGTTGGTAAAATGAGTTGGAGAATCACTGAATAGTAAAATTCTTCCCAAACAGAGACTTAGTGCACATTAGCATTTTAAAGACTCTAAGCTATCTTGCACTAGAGAAAGCTCTTTTACTTTGTTTAACTCAGCATTTTCAAACTTATTTGACCAGAGAACACTTTTTTCTTCCCTTAAAGAACACTATTACCATCTCAAAGAGATTATGTGTTTCACAGATACTATTAGGGATATATAGTCGTATTCATTTTTTTCATTTTATAGTTGGGAAGACTGAGGACCTAAAAAAGTTAGATAATAACCCAAAGTAAGTTAATTACCTAAATCATGTATCAAAAATGAAATCATTCAAATTAGATTTTTTCTGACTGCTTCAATTTCTTTTATCTAACCCTGTGTTTTCAGTATTGTATGAATGTTCTATTCTCCCCAATGTATAAGTTTGAAGGGTGCCTAAATTTTGTTATGTTTATTTTTAAAGACAATCTATGTGTGTGCATATTCACTTGCACATAGCAAATCTCATGTGTTCATCTATTTTTGTTTTATGTTTCTTTATTTCTCTGAGTATTACATATGCATGTGTACCTGAATATTTAAGTTTATTTATATGCACCCTAATAAGAACTGAGAAAGAGCAGTATATAAATTACCTTAAGTAAGAAGATCATTTTAAACATACTGTATTAGAACATTATTTAGCAGGGAAAGTGCATAGCACCACAGAGTACAGAAATTGCTTCTCTACAATGCACTTAGTTACATCATGAAAACATTGAAGTCAAGGCTCTGTTCAACAGCCTTGTTTCATTCAATATGTCAGATATTAATTCTGCAAAATACAAATATAAAGATAGGGAGATGGAATGAAGACGGACACACATGGCTAAGAAAATGTCATTCTTTTCAGTTTAGTTACCCAGTGCAGCATTCTCAGCAAGTGGTTCTGGATATCAGACAACATACATTGGTCCATTCTCAAATTGTTCTTGCTTTTTGATTGTCTCTATTTTCCTAGCAAATATAATGCAACTCATATAATTACAGGCAAGGAGAAGTCTAGCTCCCAAAAGGAAATTTTTAGTCTCATTCCTTATTCTCCTTTTGGTAGAACAAGGAAGCATGGTAATCATCCAAAATACATTTTTTCTAATATGAAATATGAAACTGGTTTAATATTAAGTAATTTTCTATCTAATTAAATGAGTATATTTTTACCCACTCTTTTAGCATAGACTATTTGAATAAGAAAATCTTGAGTTACTAAAATGTCTGAGCATTTAACTAGCATTTCACATGAATTATAATAAGATCAATGATTCTGAGCAAAGGGTAAATTCCATTTTTAGCTTAGCTTGCAATGTATGAGTTATTTTCATCAGAGAAATGAATCTATAAAGACTCCTACCACCAAATGAATGTGCTCGAATGCTGAACAAAATCATCTGGACATGAGACTCACAAACAGAAATGCTAACTAATTAAGTTCATTAAAGGGAAAGGAATGTTCCTTGCATAATAACTACTGCAGGAAGTATTTTCAGAATTTTACTGGAGAAAACAATTATTAATAAAAAAAAACAACTAATAAAGATAAAATGTTTAAAATTTGAACTTTGGCATATGGCATGTGGAGAATTAAAAATCTTTCTGCTGTATAAATATTACCAGATGCATTGGTTTTTTTATTGCTGCATAGAAATCATCATGCATTTAGTGGCTTAAAACAGCACAAATGAATTGTTTCATCGTGTTAGAACATGGGTTACTTAAGTTCTCTCTTCAGGATCTCATGAGATTGAAAGCAAATATCTCCAGGGCTTGGTCTTATGTAAGGATCATTGTTCTCTTCTAAGATCATCACTTGTGATCAGAATTCAGTTTGTTGTGATTATAGGATAAGGCCCCTATTTTCTTTCTGGTCTTCGGCCAAGGGTAGCCTTCAATTACAAAAGAATTACCTTAGTAAATATTCTTTGTGTCTGACAGTGCTATATATTGCACTGTTATCTACATAATCTTAACTAAAACAAACATTTACGAAACAGCATTTACGAAGAGGCATCACTTCCTTATTAGGCAGTCTGCCAAGAGTTTCAGACTAGATCACAAAAGAACTTGTTTCCAGGAAAAGTTATAATCTTTAAGGTTTGCTTCAATTCTCACAATAAGCTTAAAAATTCCCACTCTAGGTAGTTTTCTTTACTGTAAATTTACTTCTTTTCATCTCTACAAATTCTAATTATGTAATGAATTGTAAACATAATTTGTATTAATGAAAACAATCACAATGTTTTATTCTGATAATGATACATTAGCAAGATAAAAGGTTGAAACATAAAAAAAATCTTTAATGCTTTGTCACAAGTTTTCTCAACATTAGCACTTTTGGAATTTTAGGCAGGAGAAATGATTGTTTTAGCAGATATTCTATGTTACAGTATCTTTAGCAGCATCCGTGATCTCTCTAACCACTTGGTAATAGTAACATGTTACCCTGAATTATGACAACTAAAAATATCTTCATATATTGACAAGTATCTCCAGGTTGAAGACAGGTGAATAAAACTACTCCTTGGTTGACAACCACTGTTTTGCTGAAGATTAGCAGATAAAGTCATAAATGTCAAAATAATATTTGGTAATTTATTAGAACTTTAATATATAAACCAGCTAACTCTCTTCCTTACTTTAGGCATTGCAATAAAAGTAGAAAATCATTATTTGGTCTCTATTCGCCAATTGATCACTAGCCATGCCTTTTCTAAGATGAGAACATTTGAATTATTTTCAAAAGTAGCCTGAAACTGCTGTTGGTTTGGTCTCTTGGATGTGTGTGACTTTAAGAAGAACAGAAAAGATAACTTGTTGGATTATACTCTGTATACTCTGGGTGCAGCAAATCAAACCATAGTATCTCAAAAAAAAAAAAAAAAAGGAAACAGATTCAGAATTTGAGAACTGAGATGAACAGAGATAAAGTTAAATGGATAAGGAATAGGCTCTGAAATTAGTCCATGTTCCATGAACTGCATGTCAACACTGAGAAGCAGAATCCACCAGGGGGCAACAGTGCCTTATTACAGCACACCACAGGAGACAAGGCACCTTTCCCTCCAGAGTGACAGAAATATTTAGACTCGAGTAATAATATGTTGATGCTTCATTTGTACTATATGCAAAAGGTATAAGTTGAATTAAAATAGAATGCCATTCTTCAAAATTCATCCGGTGTCTTTCCTCCAGGAAGGATTCTATAATCTAAAACATGGATCCTCAGGCCAACTTCTTACTATGATAAAACTCTGCATTCTTCAGTCATAGCACCTACCATCACACTAGAAGGACTAAATTTTCATTGCTGTTTATTACACTGGAAACATCTTTCAGATCCAGGACTGTGACTTATTTGGACTTTGATTTCCTAATAACATAGACTGATGCCTGGTATGAGGTTACTGATTACAGAATGAAAACGTTAGTTAAATAAAGAGAATCAAAAGTAGACTGTTACCAAATTAATAAGCTGTACAGCATATGGGGAAGTTAAAATTTAATATTAATTGGGAAAAATCTAATAAATCAAAACATTCAGTCAAATTTGAAGATTGGCATTTACTAATTCTTTCCCATCATTTTGTTTTATTAAAGTGAAGCCTCAAATTCCCTTTCCCTGACACCAATCTCTCAACTTCTCTTTAGACCCATAGAAACAAAGTTGGAGTATAAAATGTTATTGTTCTTTCCTTTTGCTTCAGACTCCAGAGTCTTATTTCCAAAATAACATATGTAAATAAACCCTATCTGAGTATTTCACAAGTCCTGTGTCACCTACCTGGATTACTGTTGATCATTATCAGTCATGAATAAGGCTCTGTGAAGCAGTAGTTATAATGTTTCTTCAAAGTACAGTGTACAGGTCATTATTTTTTCCCTCTCTTTTGTTTTTATCATTGAAAAAAATAACTTTAAAATTCAAATGTTCATAGTAATCTTTTCAAATATAAAATATATGACTACAAGAGATTTGTTGAATGAGTGATTTAACAATCTCACTAACAGAGAAGTTACTGTATAATTCGGCGCCAGATAATGTGAATATGTATTGATGCAAACCTCTGCTCATGAACTTAGAAATGTGAGACACAAACTCATAATTTATTAAAAACCATCATGTTCCAGGAAATGTGATGAATAATCCACTCACCATTGCATGTGAATTATATGCAGCCCTTTCCAGTAGACAGAGACTTCTGCTGAATCCACTTGAATGCTCCTTATGTATATTTAATAGAAAAGCAGGTCGTTTCCTGTAGATAGGCTCTGAACAGAGATAAAATGAATAGAGCAATAGCAGAATGAAAGATAGCTGTCCCACAGAGTTGACTACAAAGAGATCTAAAAGGATAAGAGGAAAATAGGAAACAATGAGGGAATCTAATCAAGGCAGAAGCAATCCAAGAGTGCATTTAAAAAGTTGGACAGGTATTTAAGATAAAACGAAGCACAACTTCTGACTTATTGAAACAGTAAAGTTAGAAAAACATATTTATAGTACCATAGACTGACTAGGAAATATTTGCCAGAGCTTAAAGATGTTACCTCTGAAACAGCCAGCTGATATGACTTCTGCCAAATACTAGTGGGCTCAGAGAAAGGTATGTAGCCTTGGGCTGAAAAAGACAAATATGGAAAGAATAGACACCAGTCCAAAAGAAATGCGTAGTTCTCCAGTATGATGACATTTACAAGCTTGCTAATTACTTTTCGAAATTACTTTTGTAGTAGTTATATCCTCAATGGATTTTCCGAGAAAGTTGTATAAGACTTTTTATAGAGAAAGAAGCTATTGAGATACTAAGGTCAGGGCTGGCAAAAGTCTAGCAAGGCGGTCTCCTATAAATCCCTTGAAAGGGACCAGCAAGTATGACCAAATTTGACCTATTCTCTGACATGGTTATTATAGGCAATGTTATCACATAAAAAACATATCAGAAGGAAATCAGAGTGATTATCACTCAATCCCACATTTCTTTAGTTATCTCACTTAATAGAACTATTTTGAGGCTGTATATCGCTATACCGCGAAGAATTACATGTCGGTGTTCAGAAATGTTGGGACCATACCTACTAGGGTTATTCAAAAGCTTCAGTGTCTTAAGCAATCTTAACTATTCAGAGAAGATACTCTGGCCTTACACCACCCTAGCCACAGCTGTTATGCCCGTTTTCAAAATGCAAGTGTTTGCTGGGAAGGTTGGTCGCTTAACAGATCATGTATCATTTGCTTGGGTGTAGCCTGACCCTAAAAATTCAAGCCTTCCTAGACAAATCTTGTGGACATTGCTGTTTTCAGTACTTCTGCTTCCATAGCATCAGGTATAAGGGAGGATGCTTTCTATGATTCTGAAAAGATGAAATCTAAAAATCTTTTTCTTGAGGTTAGGAAAAAAAAAATCAAAGTGACACTAGTAAGATTTTTATTATTTCTTGGTAAACACCTATGCAAAACAAACAAATATTTTGGCAGCTTTTATCTGGCTATCCATTTCCATACAGCAATCTAAAACTAAAGCAAAACAATTCTTAAGAGTTTACTAAGCTTAGACTCACTTATAACACAAGGTTTAACTCCCTTTTGAGATGAGGGAAATAAGAGTTCTCTTGTTTTCCCATGAAAACAATGAGAACAAACTCACTTAAATAATATATATTTTATCCTAACCTATCTGTGATTAAGTACAATAGCCCAACATGTTCCATACTTGGGATTTTTGATATATATTGATGCACCATGTGAAATTTTTAGGTATTTGTATACAGAAATTAATTCCTAATATTATGAAATTTAATGTATAAAAGACATATTCTTTTGCACTAGCACATCTAAGCAAAAGAAAAAACCTTATAACAGTAGTTAACGGAATGCTGATAATAATGCAAATGTATTTAGAAACTAATTCAATTTATATAATTTTATGTGAAACTAAATATTATGCTCCTGTAATGGCAAAAGTTTGAAATCATATAATCTTCTAAAATCTTTGAAAAGTTAAATATATTATTAGAACTTGTGTTTTAAAATATTTAGACATTAAAGATCATGTTATAATCCAGTTAACTTCTCTCACCAAGAAAGACCTGTGGTTGTATTTTAAGAGAAATAAGAGTGGTATATGTGGTATGATTTTTGTTTTCTATGGAAGTATATAGAGTTTCTATTTTTAAAATAAATATATTTTATGTGTATATGAAACAAAATAGCAATAAAATTCATCTACAATAAAAACAATCTACCAAATGCAATTTGAAACAAATGAGGTTAAATGCAAAATAAATATGTGGCCAGAAATCAACAACCACAACACATAAAATGTAGGTTGGGAAAGTTTAAAAATTAATTTAGAAAATAAATGTTATTAACATGATTTATTTTAGTAATAGGTAAGTCGTCGTCTTCTTCTTTTTTTTTTTTTTGGTACCAGGGATTGAACCCAGTAGTGCTTTCACCAATGGGTCACATCTGCAACCCTTTTTAATATTTTATTTACAGTCAGGGTCTCACTGAGTTGCTTAGGGTCTCACTAAGTTGCTGAGGCTGGCTTTGAGCTACTGGGGTTACAGGCATGCACCACCATATCCCACATTAATAGGCAATTCTTATACAAGAAGCAGCAGTTGGAATTTAGCATGAAGAAAATATGAAATATAATATCATTAATAATTAAAGAGATTAAATAAAATAGAAGTAAAAGTAAAATTATGCATGTATATCACAGAAATAACAAGTGAACTTATATAGTAAACGAAACAAACAGTAATATCAGGTTCACATTGTCATGCTAATATAAAGGCCATGGTAAGTTTTATCTTAACACCAGATGTGCTTAGGAAAGCACACAGGATAGGGAAGTCAGTCTCTGTAGCACCAGCATCTTACTACTATGTGTGAAGTAGAATCAGAGTTTAAAATTTAAAAATGATCTGGAAGTTAGGGATGTAACTCAGTGGCAGACCACTTGCCTATTATGCATTAGTCTTTTCATTCAATGCATGGGTTCAATCCCCAGTATCACACACACACACATACATACACACACACACACACATACACAAATATCTCTTAACTAGGAGTCTCAGCACCTCCTCCAGTGTGGCACAGTGAGGCCTGAGGTGCCTTCACTTATAAAAAGCAAGGCACGTTAGCAGGGAGCACCTTGGCAAAAGGAAGCTGTGCCTGCCTGTTGCAAGGACTCCTGATTAAATTGCAGATGTGATTTGAATCCAGTGCTTGTTAAAGTAGATACAAAAATAGGATGCAAATTAGTATGCTAAATTTCATTTATTAGGCAGATAAAACAAAATGTGACTAACTTGAAGGCAGGCTTAACCCCATGTAATCACAGTCAAGGCACCCTGTTCTGGTTAAAAATGAGGAGAGCCTCAGAGCAGTTTACCAATGCCTATAACTAGCTGTATGGACTTCTACCTTACAGAATTGTAAGATTATAAAGTTACACTATTTACTTTAGGTCATTAAATTGGTAATGATTCATTATAGTGGCTATAGAAAATTACTAATTCCCATTTGAGTTGTTTAAGACAGGGGTTTTGTTGCATTTTTTCAGGTTCGAAATGTTTTATTGGTTGGACTTCTATCCCCTTAACAGACTTCAAAATTATTTGAGGCTTTGACTAAAGGAAAAAAAATTGTGTGAAATCCTAGTTATTTTCCAAAAGAGGAGTATTTGTTTTTATATTTACAGTATTTTACTTCTTAATTTGGTCCCATATGTATTGCTCTAAATTGAAATCATCATGCGAGTTTACTGTAATTCCACTTTCTCCCGACATACACTTAAATCTAGAAAAATCACGGTAAGCACATACCTAGTTAATTCAAATTTCAGCTCCATTTTCAAGAGTTTTTTTTTCTCCTGCTCTGAGAGATTACACCTGCACATGAAGGAAATTTTAGTTGTTAAGACTGCTTGGAGATAAGCCTTTTGGTATTATGCTGCCTTTCAAGTCAGGTTTTGTCCTAAACTGAAGAAAGTTTATGTTTTGTTTAGTCTTTTCATTCAATGCATCCTAATGTCTGCTGTTGTTGTCCAGAACTAGTTAATGGTATATTTTCTTACTAGTTCTAGGTGACTGTATCTTGCTCTTCCCTGCTCTTTAGATCCTTTCCTACCCCAGAATTGGCAGAAATTTACATTCAATCCCTGGTCCTAGACATGGATCCAGGTTTTGTGGCTTCATCAGTCTGTGCAATTTTATGTACTCTTTTTAAAATATAGTAAAACAATTTTGAATGAAATGTTAGGTACAGAATTTTTGAAGGACCCCATACATGTGGAAGTTCATCATACATAAAAAAGAAACAGAAAATCTTCGCGATAAACTTCCACATGCAGAGAGGGTGAGCATAATGACAATGGAAAAATGTTGTTTAATGGTACTAGAATGAGGAAGAATGAATAAATCAAAGGAAATCAGAAAAATTCCACCTCCTCCAGTCCCACTAATGAGGGGAGCATATGAGATGGCGAAGATAGTTGGCAGGAGGGGCACGGGGTGGGGGAGGGCAGAAAAATGGAGGCATTTTAAGATTGATGGGTTATGTTTTCTCTGTCCCTCCAAAGGATTAGATATTATTTTTAGAGGGAATGCATTTGTCTTAAAAAAAAAAAAAAAACATTTAACTGTATTCAATTTGATTGTAAAAAATATGAAAGTTACATTTTTCAGACTTTGACATTTCTTAGAAATTGCAATAGAAGGAATGGAAGACAGGGAGAATTACAATGCTTGTCATACTTGCTCAAGTGATGGTAAAAGCATGCAGGTTGGATAAGGAAGAAAGTAAATTCTGACTTGACTGATACAAATAGTGTTTCCAAGTCTAAATGAGGTCAGAGCTGAGATTTTATGGAACCACACAGTTGCATATAGAAAAAGTAACTGTCATTGTGGTATTAGAATATTAGTATATTTCACCCGAGTATCATAATACCTGGTTATAAACTAAAAATGTGTTGTCCAGGGCCAGTGCAATGAAACTGAATGTCAAAATCAAAGGTCATCTTAATTGAGGCAGTCTGAATAAATATAGTGATTTGATTTTGGTTAATCTTGATGATTTAAAGAGCCTATCTTGGTGATGTTAGTTTTCTACCTCTATTGCTAAGTAGCAAATTAGCACAAACTCGTCCATTTAAAAACAAGGTCTATCACACTTTTGTAGGTCAAAAGTCCAGGTGGGCTCAGATGAGTTCCTGTTTGGAGTCTCACATTTAGTTGTTGACCAGGCTGGGTTCTTATATGGAGATTTTTGGAAGAGAGTCTACTTCCAGTATCATGGAGTTATTGACTGAATTTAGTTTATTATGCCTGTAGGTCCTGATTACCTTGCTTACTGTCATCTGGGGACTACTCTTAGCTCCTAAATGTTATCCATATCCTTTATTACACACCTCCCTCTGTATTCATATTTTGGAGCAGTGCACTGAATCCTACTCCTGCTTTGAATCACTGACACCTCTTCTTCTAACAGACAAAGCAAGCACTGTTATGAAGGGCTCATTTCATAAGATGACGCCCCCACAGATAGTCTCCATTTTCTAAGGGTAAGTGTGCCACACAGAAATTATATCATACTTATGGGTGGCAAGGATTTGGTGGGACACGTGTGAGGGACCATTTTAGAAAGTCTGTCTACCACAAGTGATGAGGACCTGAATGATTACATCGAGTTCTCAATAATGTGAAGGTCAGTAGATAAGAGCAACCTCAAGAAGCATTTATCTGTGTGCTGTGAAATTTAATGACATTTTAAAAAATATGAATGTAAAGATTTCAGAAGTGGTACTGTGTAGCTTCTCTCATTTCCCCAACATAGGAACATGGCTGGGTGAGGTCTGCATGTATCTGAGAGATCTGCAGTGATATTGGTGATTCAGGGGAGAGAAGGGTTTTGGCTAAGAGAGTGTGAACAACAGAAATTTTGAGTAATAAAATGGATATTTGTTGACAATCAAACGAAATATTTAAAATGCTCAACAGAAAACTATAGAAATAGGATGGTGAGTTGCCAGAGAAAACTAATAATAAATGAGGATAATAACATAACAGGAATAAACAAGAAATAACATACAGAATTTTGATGAAGAAGTCAGAGTGATGTATAGAACCAATCAGTTGAAATGAAACTTTGGGTCAAATATGTTGAAAGTCAGCACAGGTAAGGTTCTTGGCTTCACTGTAAAGCTCAGAGACAGGATGAGCCCATCAGAATTAAGAATAAGATGAGCCAGTCAGACAAAACTATCATGCAGCAGAAAGTATACAAAATACTCAACAGTGTGGGAGTTGAAATCAGGAACAGTATTAGGTAAAATGTGGATACTATCAGTAATCAAAACAAAGAATTAGGAATCTTTCTGAGATATCTGTGGATGAAACAAATTTCTTTTTTTTAAATAAATTAAATAATCCAAGAACTAAGTGTTATTTTGGACAAGAGAAAATGAAAAAGCAACTACTTCAAAATGACTGTTGTTAAAAAAGACTCATTTAGTCACCTCTCCTTAGGTTCCAGATAATACTGTCATATATCCCAAGGCTCAGGAAAGTAAGAAGTATAATTTAATAGTTCTAGTCACCTCTAAGTAAAATTTAAAGATTATTGTTTTTTTTAAAGTTGCAAGTTCAACCCAAACACAATAATAAGCTATATGACAAAATGAGACAGGAAAAAAATGTGACAATTTTTTGAAAGTTGCTTTTATCATTGGTGAGTTGCATGTTAAGTCTCCTGACAAACTTGGCATATAACACCTTGAATATCTACTTCTATAATTGTACATGCCATGCCACAGAACTCCTTGTTGGAGATGAATTTGGGAAGAAGGAATCTTCTTTATCATATCATATATAAAATATTTTTAATAACCCTCACCAACCCTTGACCTATGCATAATTTCAAGAACAAATAAAATCAAAAGCAAGTTTATGCCATATTTTTAGTTTCTGGGATCCATGATCTTGTTTAGCTACATCACAGATATGAGATTTTAGCATGCTTTTGCATAGAATACTTACACAATTAGTCTGTGGGTCTAGCTATGATACTTTTTGAATGTTGTAGGATAAATTATATGTTATTCACAATAACAGAATTTGTAAAACAGATAAATTATCTGCAGTATATAAATTTGGCATAGAGTCAAACAGTATTCTTATTGTTTTTCCATCTTATTGTTATATACTAGATTTTAACCATTCCGACAGCCACAGAGGTATTTCTTTTTTTAAAGGACTATAAATAATTTGCTATCTGTAAAAGTAAAATGGAAATCGCTAAGGAAATGCCATTTTATTTGAATTATATGATTATACCCTTTCATGTATCATATTTCAAGATGACATTTAATTGAAATGTGAAGTTATTTAACACCCAATCTTGCTCATATGTCCATTTCTTTATCTAAACAAACAATACTACCACACAGATACTCTGTAACAGTATCACATTAGTCACCAGCAACCTCTGCCTCAATACTTTCATGTCCACAGTATCCTGAGGTCTGTGCATTCTACCTCACCCTCAATTACACTCCAATGCAGGCTCTGATGCTGGCATGCATGATTATGAATTCTGACTTTGTCCTTACTAGTTGTGTGACCAGAGCAAGTCGGTTAGCCTTTCTGTGCTTCAGTTTTCTCCTCCATAAAATGTGGATTATTGTAATATTTACCTCCTAAGATTTTGGATAATCTAAGAACTTAAAGGTAAATAACTTATTGACTAACAATATAATCATTATATAATGATTACTTCTTTAGAATAATTATCATTTTAATTTTAATAATCCTTCTTATGATTCTCCAGAGCTTATTATTTCAAATCATTTCCACCTAAATTCATAGTAAAATTCTTTCATGACTTATTTCACCTCCTTCTGTCCCCAGAAGTGATTAAAGATCACTTCTAATCTCAATTCCACACTGTTTATAGAGTCAGTGTTCTAAAAAGTAACTATAATAGTGCCATAACCTGCTAAAGCACATTTAGTGAGTTAGCAGAGCCTTTAAAAGCATCATGTGGTCCCACCCATTTGCTGAAACCACACAAATATATAATTGATTCAAACTGCCAACTCTTTCACATTACCCATACGTTATAAAATTTGACTTTCTTGATTAGTACACTCTTCCATTCTTCTACCATTAATTCCTTTAGATCCTGAAATATGCAGTCCAGGTACAACCCTATATGAATATTTCTGATCCCTATCTTTATCCTGAGTAAGAGGTCCCTTTTCACAATTTTTAAATATATGCAAGTTCCTGAACATATCTGTTGTTGCTTCTCCTGTACATGGATTTAATTATTTCATGATATCCTTGATGTCAGGAGCAACAATTTTATCTTCAGTGCATATTAGGATGGATGAAATGTGACTGATGCACAATAAATAGCCAAAGAATAAATGCATGGTTGGTTAAGTGGAAAAGTTTTTAAGATACACTGGTGCTCACGCACAATTTTAATCCTTTCTGGGTTGTTTTCTCTTCTACCTGACCTCTAAATGTTGGAGAATAGGGAACTCAGTCCTTGACACTCTAACATTTTCTTTCTATTTGTCTCAACCAAATTACAGATGTAAGTATTTTCTGTAGTCCAAATTGACAATTCCACATTTGATCTTTCTTAATAAGTTCTAATTCCCTTCTCTATATCTCCACTAGCATATCTATTAGACAACTCAACTCAAAGATATTTTCCATAACTGGATTCTTTGTTCACTTTCCCTCAACCTCCTCATTCTATCCCAAAAACAAAAAAATCTGTTTTTCAGTCCAATACTTCAGTCCAGGATTCTTGTCTTTATTTCACCACTGCCCCCTCTCCCTATCCAGTCCCTAAAAAACATTTTTAAATCCTTTTCTGAAAATTAGATCATGTGTCACATCACTTACTAATATACTCCTTTCCAAACTGCCATGATTCTTTCAAGAATTATTGCACATAGCTGCTGAATGGACTCCCCAATTGCCCTCTCTTTGATCCACATTCATTTTCTACACACAGAATGAGTTTTTTAAATGTGAACTAGATCATGTTACTTCCTTTCTTAAATCTGTTGAGTGACTTACAATTATACTTTTAATACCCCAAATTTCCAACTTTCATCTCTGTGGGAAACTCTAGAAGATAGTACAGAAGATGATTCAGAGCTACCTCATCTGAGGGATAACCATCCTGGGTTTTTATCTAGGTAAACTTTTTGTACATGATTGATTGCTCTTATAAGAATTAATTCTCTAGAATTTCTGTTCCATGTGAAAGTAAGGAAAATCTCTTGACTAGACTAAAAACACCCTCAGGTAGAGTGTCAGGTATAGTTGTAAATATGCCAAGGATGGGGTGAACCACAAATAGCATCTTCTTTGCTGTGGTTTACAAAGTCCCAAATGACTGGGCTCCCACCTACATGTTCAGCCTCAGTCCCTACCACTTTTCTTCCTCTTCACTCCTCTCTGTTTATTCTGCTGATCCTTTGACACTTATCATGTCTTTGCTTCTAAACTTCAGTGTGTGTTACCCTCTTAGTCTAGCATGATATCTCTTATCATATTTTCAAGCCTCCACTTAACTCCTCATTCAGTTATAAGGTCTATATCACTTCCTCAAAGATGCCTGGACTCCTTCTAAAATATTATCCATAATATAGAGTGTTACACACCAGATAGATAGATAGATAGATAGATAGATAGATAGATAGATACCAGAAGAGTTAGTATTGGAGGATCTTCCCTGTATTCAAATTTAAACCAAAAGTATCAAAGGGTTACCAACTAACACCCATATTACCAAAAAATATATAATATATTTAGTCCATAGATTGACAACATAGAAAAGTAATACACAATGGTAACTTACTATACACACACACACACACACACACACACACACACACACACATATGTACTGCTTTTGTACTTGGAATTTTTTTCACATATGACAGAATGAAGAAAGACGAAGGTAAGAGCATACAAGGAGAGTTAGACCTGGACTTTCTTTAAAGGTCTTGGATTTTCTCTGAATTTAAATATAATCCTTTCCTTGTATGAGTCACAAAAATAAGAAAAGTAACAAATACATTATCTAATGGATAATGTAGAATGAGTTGTAAAGTTGCCCTCATTAATAATTAATGTGATTTTTAAAAATAAATAATAAATTAATAATTGATCATAACTGAGAAAAACAGACTTACTCATAGAAGAAATAGATTTTAGTCATAGAAGAAATAGATTCAAAAACACAAAGAGTGGAAAAATATTGGTAGGTCAGAATAACGCAAATTATTTTGTTACAAAAAGAGAAAAGAGTTTTTCTTTATTTTGGAGAAAATGGACTATTTTTTTAAGTTATGCACAAAAATAATACTGGAAAAGTAGTTTAAGGAGGCAATCTAATTTATACATTATAACAAGTATCATTTTTCAAAGAGACACTCAAGATTTATATGGGTATAAAAGTTAGCAACATTGAGGAATGCCACAGAAAAGTTGGTCCAGAATAACTTGACAGGAGTACAACATAGAAGATTAAAGTCAAAAGGTGGAATAAATAAAGATGATTTTAAAAAGTTATAAAATCAATCATTGTGCTTGAGATTGTGTATATTGCTACACTGTGTTCCATTAACCCAGTATATATTGTTCAAAACTGCAGGTCAGAGTTAATCCATATCCCATACTTCCAATGATTCCCCCGTAAAGGCCATTCTTCCACTGAGTCTGTGAGGTGAATTTACATTGATTGCCAGGGAAAGATGAGAGTGCTGGGCATGGAAGAAAAGAAAAAGTGGGGAGAGAGTTATCAGGACTTACCAGTAAATTAACATATACCTTCATTACTTTCTCACATTGAAAAAGTAAAGCTAATTGATGATGTAGACTTTTGGGGATGCGGTGAAATTAAAAATTGACTGAAACAAAATGTAATTTAACAATTAGTTCAGTCTATTTTTTTCAACCATATTTCCTATCAGTACAAAAGCAGATATATAAATTCTTATTCATAGAAATTTAAATGCCTGAATCTAAAAACAATTTGTGCATAATGTAACATTTTGGGTTTTATTTTTAAAAGATCTAAGTGAGTCAAATCAACGGATCTTGAGGAATATATGTTACATGTATGTATTTTATAATTTCTGTTCACATCTTCCCATCCCTTATAATATTAAAGTTTTTTTCTTGCTTTTTTCTATATGTATAATCAAACATAATGAACACAAGATGATTAAACTATTAGCATAAGAAAAAAATACAAAAAATAAAACTTAACATCCAAAATTCCCACCAAAGGGGACATACTTCCAAAATAAAATATAAATAATTTAGATTATTTTGACTTTAACTTATGTATTCCAATAAGAAAAATAAATAAAATGATTTAACTGAGATTTAACCATAATATGTATTGGTTGTTCAAACCATTAATGACTTTTATATATTTAACCACAAGTTGAAAACCATTCAAGTTTAATACTATTTAGGGATTAATACTGCAGCTTAATTTCATGCTACAAATTTGCAACTGCTTAGCAATTGATTCATCCACAAAATGAAAATAATATGCTAAGTCATATTTCTACTTGCATTTTTCCAGAAAGCATTTTGTGTGTAATAACTATAAATACACATGTGCTTTGTTCAAAGATGCCTTATTTTAAATAAACAAAAGTACTTCTTATGTTTTACAGTTAAAAAAAATCGGAAAGACCTCATGTGATGTTGAATTATTCCAAATTTGATTGGAATAAACAACCTGCAAAAGCTTCTGTAAATGTGTAGTCACAAGAGAGCCATCTGGCTCCATGTAATTATACCCATCTTTCATCCAATTCTGCATGCTAAATGTAAAAGCAGGTCCAGGAATATCACACAGATTTGTGATATACACTTGGAGACTGCCAATCCATAAACCAATTAACAGGTCTTATTCATATGGGTGTGTTGCTGTCTTTATTTATATTCTATATCTAAATAGAGTACAGATTCAGAGATTGCTGAATGAATTGGTTAGTATGAATGTATTTCTATTGAAGTAATTCAGAGTGACATAGAATACAAATTAAGACACAACAGACAAAAATATTACAATTTATCTTAATTTTTTTCAAAAAAATCATTTGAATCAAGTTGGCAGGTGCCTTGTAATTATAGAAAAATATTTGTGGTCTACTATTGTATAAGATCACTGAATTCTGCAAACTTGCTGCATGGGTTTGGGTTTGTTGTTGGCATATTATAGATAATTAGAATTTATTAATTTGTATTTTGTCTGGGTTAACTTTTTCTATAATAGTGCATTTCTAGGGTACAGTGGACACTTCTCACAAAAATTTAACCCTAACAGAGTGTTATGGTTTAGATACGAAGTGTCCCTCAAATGTTCATGTGTGAGACAATGAAAGAATGTTCAGAGGTGAAAAATTAGATTATGAGAAGATTAACTGATATAGATTAACTCGGTGATAACTGTAAGCAGGTAAGGTGTGACTGGAAGAGATAGGTCACCGAGAGTATGCCTTGGGGGTTTATATTTTGTTTCTGGTGAGCCAAGTTCTCACTCTCTGCTTCCTGGTTGGCATATTCTTAACTACTTCTCTACCACCCACTTCCACCATGATGTTCTGCCTACTTGGGACCAGAGTAATGGAGTCAGCCAGCCTTGGACTAAGACCTCTGAAACTATGAGCCAATATATATGTTTCCTCCAGTTTGTGTCAGGTCTTTTGATCACAACATTGAAAGAGCTAACTAAAACAGAGTAAGAATACAGTCATAAAAGCTTTGATAAAGATTACGTACTCTATTCTTACATGAATGGCATTGTCAGTTGATCTAGCTTGTGCCTCTATTTGTTGTACTACAACTCCTTTATTTTCATAGATCCTATTTCATAGCATCAATTCAAGTTGATGTTGTAAATATATTATTGTAAAACAGATTACATTATAGCAATTTATGGGTGCCTTAACAACTTTATGGCAAATATAACACCACCTTTAATAACTTTTGGTTCACATTAGTAAAATATGGAGAATGTTCCACCAGTAAGTTGGTGAAATAAAGGTATTTTCATCCTTACTAATTATATTAAAAGTGCCATAGTTGAAATTCATGTCAATTCATTTAACATAACTATATCCTTAAGGAATAATTTGAAACACAGAAAATATATAAATAAATACATTTATGTTCTTTCATACAGATCTATATTTTACAGAAAACTAAAACTGACTTAAATGTACAATAATTTTGTGTAAACTACAATAAATTCAGAATCAGGAAGTGGATAATACACTTTCATTAAAATCATTTTGACATTAAATGTATTGGCATTAAGAAATAATGTTGAGGAGGGGTTTCAAGATGGCGGACTAGAGGGCGGCTGCATTTCATGTTGCTCCAGGACGCAGGATTCAAAAGAGGAGATAGTGAGAGACTTGGGACCAACTCAAAGCCGCCGGGTGAGTCTCTCCCGTTGGGGAGGTGTCCCGGATGGGGCGGTAGTCCTGGAACGCAGGGAACTTTGTGAAGTAGAGTTGTCCGGTGAGACACCCCTCCCCCCGCTGGAGCGGTAAACATGGACAACTGGTAACATCATAGAGGTGGCTGCTCAGCACAGCACTTGGACTCAGAGCAACCACTGGTCTCCGGGTGGCTGCCTGAGGAGGAGCTGCGTGGTGAGCTGTTTGGACTCAGTGCGATCGCTTCTGAACACCAGGGGGCTGCCCAGAGGAAGAAGAGGAACGTGGAGGGTCGCTTGGTCTAGGAGTGACTGCATCAGAGCTCCGGGTGGCTGCTCAGAGGAGGAGGTGAGTGGTGAGTTGTCTGGACTCAAAGCGACCGCTCCTGCACACTGGTGGCCTGCCTGGAGGAGGAGCATGGTGGGTTGCTTGGTCTCCAAGCGACCGCTCATGAACACCCGGAGGGCTCCAGGTGGCGGCTCAGAGGAGGGGCCGCAGAGCCAGGCGATTAGGTGCAGAGCAGGGTCCCAGGACCTAGGCGGCTTCTTGGTGGAAGAGCCCCACAGAGACAAGCTTAGGGCAGAGCAAAGGTTCCAGGACTGCGGGCAGATTATCTGAGGAGAGGCAGCCTAAGGAGACTCGTCTGCGAAGGGTGAGGCTCCCAGACCCAGGAGGTAGGTCTGGGCCCCTAGGAACTTTGCAGAGGAAGGCAGCCCAGCCCAGGCGGTAGTTGTAGATTGGGGTGAACCTCTAGGAGGGGAACTGACCAGCGAGACCTCCCCACCGGGTGAGTCTTCCCTGCCAGGTGAGGTTTTCCCACAAGGATGGTAAAACCAGAGACACAGGCCCAAACAGGCCTTGCCTCAGCCCACAGCCTAGTTCCCCTTTGGATGACCATTGGTCAACAAGTGGAGGCACCTCTGCCCACTATCAGGGAATATACCCCACTGAGGGTCACCACCCCTAGAGAGGCAGCTTCCTTGTGGAGCACCGCATTATCAACTTCCTCCAAGACTTCAGGCTACTGAAGGATAAGAGGGGATATACTAGCAATCTTCAGGGACATTATAAGTCAATAGAGGAAATCTGCAATATCTTTGTTGGGACTAATGACACATTAACTAACTCAGGCTGACTCCTTACTTCCTGGTGAGTGAGCAGGATCAAGGCTCAAAGGCGGTTTCAAAGGTTCATGAGGATAAACCAGACCACCATCAGGGACTGGTTAACAACAGTTCCACAAACGTGATCAGCTGGTGCTTGCCATATAGTCCAATGGGACTCTTGCCTGTGTGAACCCCCCTGCCTTGCTGACCTTTAAGCTGATTGGTTCCCGCCTAGCCCCCACCCTACATAAAAGCTGTGTGACTTCCTCAATAAACGAGTTCCTGCTGTGACGGGTCTCCCTGACGCATCTGATTGTCCTCCACCGGGAGGACTGGGGAGTGGGTGGTCAGTCAGCCTTACCTATCCTGATCTGACCTTGTTGGGGAGTGTCCCTTTCCCTTGCTGCTGGTCGAGAAGGGCAAGGGGGCTTAAGACCCTGACATATCTTAATGATCCACTGATTCCTGAACAATATGAGAAAACAGGGGAAGAAAATGCCCCAAACAATTTTAGATGTTACATCAATAAAATCCAATGACAGCATGGCAGAAGAAATGACAGAAAGGGAGTTCAGAATATACATAATTAAAATGATCAGGGAAGCAAACAATGAGATGAAAGAGCAAATGCAGGCATTGAATGATGAGATGAAAGAGCAAATGCAGGCATTGAATGATCACACCAATCTACAGTTAAAAGAGCAAATACAGGAAGCAAAAGATCATTTCAATAAAGAGTTAGAGATATTGAAAAAAAAAAAAACAGAAATCCTTGAAATGAAGGAAACAATAAACCGAATTAAGAATTCCATACAAAGCATAACCAATAGAATAGAACACCTGGAAGACAGAACCTCAGATATTGAAGACAAAATATTTAACCTTGAAAACAAAGTCGAACAAACAGAGAAGATGGTAAGAAATCATGAACAGAATCTGCAAGAACTATGGGATATCATGAAAAGGCCAAATTTGAGAATTATTGGGATTGAGGAAGGCTTAGAGAAACAAACCAAAGGAATGAACAATCTATTCAATGAAATAATATCAGAAAATTTCCCAAATCTGAAGAATGAAATGGAAAATCAAGTTCAAGAGGCTTATAGGTCTCCAAATACACAAATTACAACAGACCCACACCAAGGCACATTATTATGAAAATACCTAACATACAAAATAAAGACAGAATTTTAAAGGTTGTGAGAGAAAAGAACCAAATTACATTCAGGGGGAAACTAATACAGATATCAGCAGATTTTTCAATCCAGACCCTAAAAGCTAGAAGGGCCTGGAACAACATTTTTCAAGCCCTGAAAGAAAATGGATGCCAACCAAGAATCTTATACCCAGCAAAACTTACCTTCAAATTTGACGATGAAATAAGATCCTTCCATGATAAACAAAAGCTAAAAGAATTTACAAAAAGAAAGCCAGCATTACAGAACATTCTCAGCAAAATATTCCATGAGGAAGAGATGAAAAACAAAAAAGCAAATCAGCAAAGGGAGGAGCTATCCTAAAGGAACTCTCAAATAAAGAGGAACCAAGTCGTGTCAAAAATAAACAAATAAATGAATAAAATGAGTCAAATGACCGGGAATACAAATCATATCTCAATAATAACCCTGAATGTTAATGGCCTGAATTCATCAATCAAAAGACATAGACTGGCAGACTGGATTAAAAAGAAGGATCCAACAATATGTTGCCTGCAAGAGACTCATCTCATAGAAAGAGATACCCATAGACTAAACGTGAAAGGATGGGGAAAAACATACCATGCGCATGGACTCAGCAAAAAAGCTGGAGTATCCATCCTCATTTCAGATAATGTGAACTTCAAGCCAAAGTTAGTCAGAAGGGATAAAGAAGGACATTTCATACTGCTTAAGAGAAGCATATCAGCAAGATATAACAATCATAAACATCTATGCCCCAAACAGTGGCTCATCCATGTAGGTCAAACAAATCCTTCTCAATTTTAGAAACCTAATAGACCTTAACACAATAATACTAGGTGATTTTAACACGCCTTTCCCACCACAGGACAGATCTTCCAAACAAAAATTGAACAAAGAAACCATAGATCTCAATAACACAATCAATAATTTAGACTTAACAGACATTTATAGAATATACCATCCAACCAAGAGCGAATACACTTTCTTCTCAGCAGCACATGGGTCCTTCTCTAAAATAGACCATATATTATGCCACAAAGCTAATGTTAGCAAATACAAGAAGATAGAGACACTACCTTATATTCTATCAGATGAAAATGGATTGAAGTTAGAAATAAATGAAAGAGTAAAAAACAGAAACTACTCCAACACCTGGAGTTTGAACAGTATGCCATTATATGATGAATGGATAACAGAAGATATTAGGAAGGAAATTAAAAAATTCTTAGAGGTAAATGAGAACAAAAAAAATCATATCAAAATATTTGGGAAACTATGAAAGTAGTACTTAGAGGAAAATTTATTTCGTGGAGCGCATTTAATAAAAGAAGAAAAACTCAACAAATAAATGACCTAACACTGCAGCTCAAAGCCCTAGAAAAAGAAGAACAGACCAACACCAAAAGTAGTAAAGACAGGAAATAGTTAAACACAGAGCTGAAATCAACAAAATTGAAACAAAAGAAACAATACAAAAAATTGACAAAATAAATAGTTGGTTCTACGAAAAAATAAACAAAATTTATAAACCTTTAGCCACACTAACAAAGAGAAGACGAGAGAAAACCCAAATCACTAAAATTCGGAATGAACAAGGAAATATCACAACAGACACGATTGAAATACAAAACATAATTAGAAGCTATTTTGAAAATCTATACTCCAAAAAAATAGAAAATTTCGAAGACATCAACAGGTTTCTAGAGACATATGAATTGCCTAAACTGAACGAGGAGGACATACACAATTTAAATAGACCAATTTCAAGTAATGAAATAGAAGAAGTCATCAAAAGCCTACCAACAAAGAAAAGTCCAGGACCAGATGGGTTCTCAGCCGAGTTCTACAAAACCTTTTAAGAAGAGCTCATTCCAATACTTCTCAAAGTATTCCATGAAATGGAAGAGGAGGGAACCCTCCCAAACTTGTTCTATGAAGCCAGTATCACCCTGATACCTAAACCAGACAGAGACACATCGAGAAAAGAAAATTTCGACCAATATCCTTAATGAACATCCATGCAAAAATTCTCAACAAAATTTTAGCAAATCACATACAAAAACATATTAAAAAGATAGTGCACCATTATCAAGTGGGTTTCATCCCAGGGATGCAAGGTTGGTTCAACATCAGGAAATCAATAAATGTAATTCACCATATCAATAGACTTGAAGTCAAGAATCACATGATTATTTCGATAAATGCAGAGAAAGCATTTGATAAAATACAGCACCCCTTCATGCTCAAAACACTAGAAAAAATAGGGATAGTGGGAACATTCCTTAACATTGTAAAGGCCATCTATGCTAAGCCCATGGCTAATATCATTCTAAATGGTGAAAAACTGAAAGCATTCCCCCTAAAAACTGGAACAAGACAGGGATGCCCTCTTTCACCACTTCTTTTCAATATCGTCCTTGAAACTCTAGCCAGAGCAATTAGACTGACCAAAGAAATTAAAGTGATACGAATAGGAAAAAAGAAGAACTCAAACTATCCCTATTTGCTGATGATATCATTATATACCTAGAGGAACCAGGAAATTCCACCCAGAAAACTTTTAGATCTCATAAGTGAATTCAGTAAATAGCGGGATATAAGATCAATGCACATAAATCTAATGCATTTTTATACGTAAGTGATGAATCTTCAGAAAGAGAAATTAGAAAATCTACCCCATTCACAATAGCATCAAAAAAAATAAAATACTTGGGAATCAATCTCACAAAAGAGGTGAAAGACTCTACAATGAAATCTACAGAACACTAAAGAAAGAAATTAAAGAAAACCTTAGAAGATGGAAAGATCTCCCATGTTCTTGGATAAGCAGAATTAATATTGTCAAAATGGCCATACTACCAAAAGTGCTATACAGATTCAATGCAATTGCAATTAAAATCCCAATGACATACCTTACAGAAATAGAGCAAGCAATTATGAAATTCATCTGGAAGAATAAGAAACCTAGAATAGCTAAAGCAATCCTTAGCAAAAGAGTGAAGCAGGGGGTATTGCAATACCAGATCTTCAACTCTACTACAAAGCAATAGTAACAAAAACGGCATGGTATTGGTACCAAAATAGAAAGGTAGATCAATGGTACAGAATAGAGGACACGGACACAAACCCAAATAAATACAATTTTCTCATACTAGACAAGGGGCCAAAAATATGCAATGGAGAAAAGATAGCCTCTTCAACAAATGGTGCTGGGAGAATTGGAAATCCATATGCAACAGAATGAAAATAAACCCCCATCTTTCACCCTGCACAAAACTCAACTCAAAATGGATTAAGGACCTCGGAATCAGACCAGAGACCCTGCATCTTATAGAAGAAAAAGTAGGTCCAAATCTTCAACTTGTTGGCTCAGGATCAGATTTCCTTAACAGGACTCCCATAACACAAGAAATAAAAGCAAGAATAAACAACTGGGATAGATTCAAACTAAAAAGCTTTCTCTCAGCAAAGGAAACTATCAGAAATGTGAAGAGAGAGCCTACAGAGTGGGAGAATATCTTTGCCAACCATACCTCAGATAGAGCGCTAATTTCCAGAATCTATAAAGAACTCAAAAAACTCTACACGAAGAATACAAATAATCCAATCAACAAATGGGCTAAGGAAATGAACAGACACTTCACAGAAGAAGATGTACAAGTAATCACCAGATATATGAAAAAATGTTCAACATCCCTAGTAATAAGGGAAATGCAAATCAAAACTACCCTAAGATTTCATCTCACCCCAATTAGAATGGCGATTATCAAGAATACAAGCAACAATAGGTGTTGGCGAGGATGTGGTGAAAAAGGAACACTCATACATTGCTGGTGGGGTTGCAAATTAGTGCAACCACTCTGGAAAGCAGTGTGGAGATTCCTCAGAAAGCTTGGAATGGAAACACCATTTGACCCAGCTATCCCACTCCTTGGCCTATACCCAAAGGACTTAAAATCAGCATACTACAGAGATACAGCCACATCAATGTTCATTGCTGCTCAATTCACCATAGCCAGATTGTGGAACCAACCTAGATGTCCTTCAGTTGATGAATGGATAAAGAAACTGTGGCATATTTATACAATGGAATATTACTCCGCAATGAAGAATGATAAAATTATGGCATTTGTAGGCAAATGGTCGAAATTGGAGAATATCATGCTAAGTGAGATAAGCCAATCTCAAAAAACTAAAGGACGAATGATCTCGCTGATAAGCGGATGAGGACATATAATGGGGGGTGGGAGGGGCTAGCATTAGGTTTAGGGTTAGGTTTAGAGTTAGGCTAAGGAGAGCAGTAAGAATGAAGGAAAGAAGGACTGTGTAGAGGGAAAAGAGGGGTGGGAGGGGTGGGAGGGGTGGGAGGGGTGGGGGGGGAGGGGAAAAATATAATAAACATCATTACCCTATGTAAACGTAAAAAAAAATAAATAAATAAATAAAAAAAAAAAGAAATAATGTTGAGTAAAAAGCACATAATGAAATGTACGTATAAAGTGTTTCAAGTTCTTCTGCATGTTTTAATACAGAAATATATGTCATTTTTTATATGTGAACATATGTATACACATACATATTCGTAGGGTGCAGTATGCAGAAATTCAAAACAAGTAAAATGTATTTTTAAACAGTGAGTTACAAAATATAACTACAACTCAAAGGCTTTAAAACCTCAATATGAATTGATGTTTGTCTCAGTGATGTCAAAAATTAATTGCTTCCTTAATAATTTTCAACAACAAAATATTTTCTGCTAGCTAGTAGTGGGATTTTATTATAATATAAAAATGCAGAGTAAGGAACGGTCATAGAAGAATAATGAAAGATAAGAACTAGAGGAAAGAAAAAGATAATTAAAAGTAGAATTGGATTGACAGAAGAATTAAGAATTAGGAGGGAAAAAGAAAACGTGTGTCTACTTTTCCCTCCCAGAGACACAACATGAGAAAGGCAATTGAATATATTCATGTGGGTTCTTGACTGAAGACCTTTTTCCTTGTGATATTAACATACTGAAACTGTAGGAGGCAGCAAATCCCTTTGTGGGACTGAAAAAAAAAGAGAAAATCCTTGTGAAATATAAGTCTATCAAGTTGTGCTTCTGGAATTTCCCAATGCAGAACAGCCCATTCTTTTCCAGTCTCAGTTCACTGGAAAGGAGAAAGGAAGACTATTACCTTCTTTGTTTTCTTCAAATTTTGCAAATGACCTGTGCTTCCCAGAAAATACATTTATCAGGATAAAGGTTGTTAGAAAGGAGGAAAAGTGGCAACCCAGGTGACTGTCCAAGAATACAAGACAACTGTGATTAAACTGGTGATGGTTGGAAGTGGATAAAGGTAAATGAAGGCAAGTCCTGGGGGGCCAGGGAGAGGAATTTGCTGTGTTTAATGAATGCTTTGGGACATTTCATTGGTGAAATATTATGCTAACTATCTCAGCATCCTGATTCAAAGTTGGAAAATGCTATTTTAAATTTCAATGAAAAGCTATCTGCACCTTTGTTAAAGACAAAAATATCAATTGATACAAAAAATATCTAATATCAGAAATAATAAACTGTATAAAATATTAAATTTATTTACATATTTATCTTGTATTGTTTAAAATTTTAATTTAAGTACATATTCATTTCTTTGTTTATTAACAATACAGATAAATATCTCCACTTTGTAATGACAAACTAGGTTATTTTAATCTTCTTATCTAGACAAAAGAACAATAATTATTGAAAAAATATTAAAATCACTCACTCAAAAGCTATTAAATACTTACATTTTAAGCACTGATGCAGGTATATGGTATGAAAATTATGGTATGAATCTTGTAGATCTTATAATCTAGCAGGAATAGATAGGCTATAGGCAATACACATGGCAAAATAAGTAAATAACAAATATATGAAAAGTACTATGGACGAAGACAAATGTTGAGTAGCATAAAAATAATCTGGACAGCAATAATTTTAATATGGACCTGTAATTTCAAACAAAAGAGTCAGGATAACTTTATGATAGGCGACATGAAATGCTATAATTTGGTTTTCTATTTTGAAGGGTTCATTCTCTTTATCTTCCAAAACAATGGACCTTTAAAAATTCGAAGGAGAAGGGAGGTCCATGAATCCCCTTGAGGAATTTTCTCATCTCAGGAGTGAATATGTGGCCATAATAAAGTACACCAAAGGTCTCCTGCTGGACATGACTGATTATCATTGTATTATCAGTGTGATTTTCTGTGGGATGTTTAGGTGATCCATTTCTTCAGAGTAGATTATATCAGAGAGAAGGAGATAAAACATATCTCTGAGGGGAAAAAGATAAATAAATATTCTTAATAATCTAGAATAAGCTATTCTGATAATCTTTCTTGTGGGAATAGAAAAAATAAATTCATTAGAACAATGGCCACATATTTTGTATCTAAGGTCATATTAATCTACTCCAACAATAATACCAAGTACATCACAGCTTATACCTCAAAACTACTGTCCTCTGAATCTGTGAGGGTTTTTAATCATTCTTCCAGATCCATTCAGTTTCTGCAAAGGTATGAATGGTGAATTAAAAGGATATATAAGAGGAAACTTCATCTCTACATTTTTCAATTTATTAATGGCAAAAGTAATTTCTAAGATCCACCCACGGGAATAAATTTTAGTTTTAATTTGCCATTTTGGCTAGTGGGTAGAAGGAAGCAGAGTCAGAAGTTGTGTATCATGTAACAGAATGTGCTGCAATAACAAAAGAACTAACATCATGGTTAGAATCTGATCAGATCCAGTGGAAGGAAACAAAAATGCTAATTTTGGGTAAGAGGAATGTATGTTATGTTATTAAAAATGTCCTGAATCATGTGAGATATTATTCTACCATTGTGAAGCATACAATCTGCCACAAAAAAGTCATTGAATCATCACTTACAACTACTTATGCCTTTATTTAATAAGGCAACCAAGTACAACTAGTTCTACAATACCATGGATGACGTCAATGGATACTTAAAATTTTACCTTAAAGCAAAATGGATTATTATCATGAATAGTGCAGAAAGCTGAGTTCTAATTCACGTGGAGAATGTATTTAGGCAAAAATATCCTGAGTTTTACTTTACATATTTCAAATTTGAGGTGTCTTACAACAGTCCTCAGAGAAGAGTGGATAGCCAAGCTTTTATCTTAGTAAAAAGGTTGAGAGTATAGATTTAAATAGGTTAGGCAATTGGGAGTGTTTGAAGCTGTAATGAGATTATGTCATTCAGGAAGAGATCACAGAATGAGAAGAGTATAATGAGAAAAAAATTTTCATATTATTCAAATATCTGCAAGTTAGAACAAACCTACAAGGTTTGTTTTGTTTTCACAGAAGCACCTGATTTATGTTAGTGTTAATATTATAATAACTATAATACAACTACTGAAATTAATTAATAAAATTTAAGAAACTTTATCTATAATCAAAAAATCCTGAAATATGCATTCCTAGAGAGTACTTTAAGAATGTCAGTGTTGTACTAAGGCCATTAACAGATTATTGAAAAATGAATGCCAGAACTCCCCAAATTTTAAATCCTGAAGCACACTTTAAACAAAAGCTAAATAATATCTATCTAAATCTGAATTTCTTTTCTATCATAAACATAAAAACCTCTAAGTGACATCCTGAAAAGCTTTTAAAAACAGGCAGGAGACATTTGTTTCTATTATTGCTATTTAGATATCTCTAGAAAATTTTCAGTAAGGTAAATTTCTTTGTATTTTACAGATTTTTTTAGAAGTCACTATTTTGAGAAGTAAGATAAAGAATATATTTTTTAATTTATTGGTTCTTTTAAGTTATACATGACAACAGAATCCATTTTGATATAATTATACAAGAATGGAGTATATCTTATTCTATTTAGGACCCCATTCTTATGGATGCACATGATTGTGGGATTCACTGTGTTGTTTCCGATACATACATGGGAAAATTATGTCAGATTCATTCCACTGTCTTTCCTTTTCCTATCCCCCTTCCTTCCCTCCATTCTTCATTGTCCATTCTACTGAATTTTGAATCTTCCCCTCTTCCCCTTATTGTGGGTTAGTTTCCACATATCAGAGAAAACAGTTGACCTTTGGCTTTTGGAGACTTTCTTATTTCACTTTAGCATGATAGAGAATAATTTTAAAGTGTCATAAACTGTGAACTTTGGACAGCTTTGTTACAACTTTAATTAAAACATTTTCTCAAAGTTACAGTGAATTTTATTGATTGAAACAAAATTATTATCTTGATTAAAATAATGACATTATTATTAGTGTATGTTTTCTTAGATTTCTAAATTATATTTGAAACTTTTAGTTAACTATAAGTCATTGGATCATCAAACACAACTACTAATATCTTTATCTAAAGAGTCAAGTACAACTAGCTCCACAAAACTATGGATGACTTCAGTGCATGCTTTAATTTGTACCTTAAAGCAGAATGACTTATTAGGATTCTTTAAAGTTAGGTTATTTGAATAAACTGGGGGGAAATAGGCATATAAATGCAAGAAATATGTATGAGATAGAAGACAGAAAGAAATGAATTCACATTTTGGCTCATGTACTGGAGAGATTTGGGTTATTTGCTAATGAAATAATGAAACATTTGAGATTATAAATTATTGTTAGTATTCCTGATGTTTTCAAGAGTAAATAATGTTTATTAATTCTGATATGTTGTGGAGAGAAAACAAAAGGCAGGAAGCTTGGTTTTTGCATCTGACTGAGCTACTGATTGCATCTGTGACCAACAACTATCTTATGAAGATCAGATCCATAGAATAATCACCTAAATAGAACCTACCAGTCACTGTAGGATTTCAAATTTTTTTCCATTCATTTTTCCTGTATCCTTTCAAATTTGAAGCCAGTGTACTAATAATATTTATGTTATTTGAACATTTTTAATGTCTCGCATGATTTTATGCTTACCTGGTAAATGTTGAACTCTGTGAGAATAAGGAGTTTCTTTATCCTGGTAAACATTCTTTAGCCAGATCTTGACAAACATAGCACATTAGTGACATGGCATAGGTATGAAAGATTTGATGATTCTTCTAACATGAGGTTTCAAAAATTGTGATTCTTTATTGCACCTGCTTTCTTTCCTCTGACTCCTCCCCTTCTGTTTTCCTCTACTTACTCAATGTTTTATTTTTTCATAATTAATTTGATTTCTTATTTTCATGTTTTTCTGAACTGAACCTTAATAGTAGAGTATCCGTCTTAGCTGCAATGTCGCCAAGTTATCCATACCTTACCACTGTAATATTTTCTCATGTATAAATTTAAATTCTCTCTCACTATTCTTATTGGTGTGATTCTTCCTATAATGCTTTGTTGAAAACCAGTTCCTCAGATACAAAAAAATCTATCATCAAGAGAAAGTGAATTTACTGTTTATAACAGAAAAGGAAAACCACCACCTTACAAACTTGGGAAGAGTCTTGGGAAAGGAAAGATGAGGTCAGATTTATTGAAGATTAGAAATTTGGTTTAAACAGGGATTTCAACAAGAAGACTTGATTTTAAAAAATGGGTAGTAATCACAGTACATTTCAGGATTTGTGGAGACAGCAAGGTGAAGATCTTTAGTCGGTAATCCAAAGTTAAAGTTTCAGTATCATTCCTGATTCTCAAAACCTTGCCCATATGTGTGTGCATAATTGTCAGAATTTGGTGCTACAAATGACAGGGTCTGAAAATAAACAAGTTTTTTTTAAAGTTTTGTATTAGTTATATGATTAAAACTCTGGAGTTGTAGATGACTTAAGGCACAGTTAATTCATTTTTCCAGTAATATTACCTTCACATAGCCTCTCTTGTCACTTTCATCTCTTTCTTCTTCTATGTTGATTGCTCTTCTGATCAGATCTCTCATTATTAAGAACTGTAAGCAGCTCAAATTTAGTGTCCTCTCAATTTCTGGTCAAAGGAGGAATGGATTTTCACTTCTTTATGATGTTAACATCAATTAAAGAGTGTGTCAGTGATTTACCCCGGCCACTGTGATCAGATAATGGAATGTTCTAACAGTCCAAGTATGATTTGAATGTTTATACCTGGTGTTGAAAAATAGGCATGCTAGCTTTCAAACCTTATGGACTGAATATACCAAAGTGGTAGTACCCCCAACAAAGTAAGGTTCTGTTGCTCAAGAAACAGAAATGGACACTTTAAGTCGCCAAAAACTTGAAAGTGATTTTCAGTACAGTACTATTGGTTAATTTCTTATTGAGTGCCTGAACAATATCCTCTATTCCTGTTATCATGTTATAATTGTTACAAATGGGCCCAACTTGAAATTTTTCATTAGTTTTATCCAATCATATCAAAGTGACTGGAATATAAAATCCATGTCCTGAAATTAAGAGTTTGCTGAATGAATAATGAATAATTAGATAGGGAAAGTAATTGTACCTCTTTTCCAGATGAATTTTTGTCTTTTATATGTTTATTATTAATAGTAGAATACCAACTAGGACAGTTACATTACCAACTTAAATAAATGCAATTATTAATATCAGTATAATAATGCCCCCAACCAACAGTAAGCACTAGCTAAATATTAAATATTCTAGTAGTTATTGTCAACAAACTGGAAGGATTCTGGAAGATCTATGTGATTTAATAAAGATATAAATTTGTATGAATCTACATTAGTAGTTTGATAATTGATTGACAATGCTAAGATAAATGTTTTTAAATGTGAGGAGTTTTGCTTCTGATGAAATTTCTTTCTAAAGTTGTTTCCACACTATTTCTCCAGAGAAAATAGCATGATGTTTTGTTCTGAATCCATACAGGATAAATGATCTGGAGTCATTAGAATATGGTATTATGCACAAACAACTAGACAGGAATTATATTACAGATGATTAGTCAACCGTGAATTCAGCACCCAGCAGATGGACAGCTCCAATGTATCACATGAATTATGTGTTTTACAGCTGCAGCTCTGGTAAAAACTAAAATGCTCTTGATGAACAGCTGCAGCTTTCTTAGGATTCTAGACAAGGAATACCAGTTAAGTTTTTTATTGCCCTAGCACATGGCATAGGAAGAACTGATTACCTTGAAGAAGGTTGTGTATAAAAGCATTTATAGTCTGCGGTGTTAGCTTTATATTTGAGGGTTTTCCATATTTACACTTTGAGCACCTGCACTGCTCAAAATGTGTATTTTATGTGCCTATAACTCAGGATGAACAATAGTAAAATTGTTCAGGCTATTAGCTAATGATAGGAGAATGTGTTTTACACAGGTCTATAAAAAGACAAAAATTAAAATGCTGAGATATTGGGATTTAAAATGGTCAATTGCTTATATTCAGCAGCTGAAAAAAGTTTGCATATTTACTCTTGATTACTGATATTTCTTATTTTAAAGGTAATTTCAAGAACCAGGGTTGTATCATTTCTACCTCAATAAGAGGACTTCTGAGTTCTATAACATCTGAGTTCTGAATTAAAACAGAGCTTAATAACTAAATACATATGAGAATGATTTTAAAAATTCATAGAACTAGACTTAAACATGTACCTTGTGCTAATATTTAAATGCCTACCTACCTTGAGAATAGATTACTTTCATTGTATACAACTTTATTAGACATGAAACTTATTGGACTCATGTCTACATTTAGGGTTATGTAATTTCTTACAATTTCTAAAATGATTGATTATTTTGTGTCAGTGGTTACTTCATAGATACAGCTTTTTATATAAATCTACTAATGAGTATGTTTTCATCTGTAGAAGTTACTTAGATTCATGTTTGATACCAAACATCCTTCCTTATTACACATAATTTTGAAATATTATAGGAGTATTTTATCTATTTACTTTTTTTATTTAAAAAAGCATTTATTTGGTGGATAGAATGGAATAAAAGAATTTCTCTTAGAATATAGTTTAGTAAAACCTTATTAACTTGTACTATAGAAAATCTCTTAAGTAATATGAAAATGTTTCAAAAATACTAAGAAACAATAAGAATGCATTTTACATATATTTAATATTTTTTGTGAATCATATTTTAATAGTTTATCTTCCAAATTAGTGATTTTTGTGAAGCTGAAACAATATAGATTTTCTTATACCTGTATGTTGAATACATTCATATATATATTCATTTGAACACTGAATATGTGATTATTACATATATGCACCAAACATGCCTTCCAATCTTAGTATTGAATGTGGACAGTGGAAAAAGAAGTGTTATACCCCAGGAATGTATTATCCAAAAAAGAAAATAGACAATATAACACAAAATAAAAACTACTATATTAAGTGAAATATTGTCGGGGGACGCGACCCCCAGCCCTTCGGCGTGGCCAAGATGGCGCCTGGCAAGGTGCCAAGGAAGTGCTGAGAGCAAAACCAGGTACCTCCAGCAGACTAATTCTCTCTGCCAACAAGTGGCGTTATTTGAGGAAGTTAATGTGATTGGTCATGGGTCCTCGTGGACACTGCATGATTGCTATATGCACGCTATTATGCTCCATTACTGTCCATGCTTTCCCCTCGTGATCTATAAGCTGATTGGTTGTTGTATGTAATGTAAGGCGCTTGCAAGAGTGGCCGCCGCGGCCAGCCAGAAGTAACTGCTAGCAGAAAATAAAGAACTTGCCCCGATCTGGTTTCGTGTTTCTCTGCGGGCAGGGGAATGCGATAAATGGTGCCGAAACCCGGGAACGAGAAAAGATATAAGGGTAAGTTCACATAAGTTCTCAAATCAAGACAAATTAGTCCGAGAGTACAAAAGGTGAGACGTCTCGACGATCGCGGAGCCGCGACAATTCATCACAAAAGGATCCCCGTGGGAGGGACGAGCCATGACAATTCATCACAAAAGGATCCCCGTGGGAGGGACGAGTGAAGCAACAAAAGGATCCCCATAGGAGGGACGAGTGCAGTGGCCAGATACAGATTTATACATTGGTACCAAACTGTGTATGTGTGTGCGTGCGTGAGAGAGTGTGTGCGTGCGCGTGCTTGTCTTTTTGTTTGTGTGTTTAAACTAGTAAACTACCTCTTAGTGCTGTAAGATTTAATCATAGGAACAGAACTGTCTAAGACTGGAATGCAGCAGCCTCTTAGGGAGTTGCTAAAAAGTCATGGAATGCCACTAAAAGCAAAAAAAACAGCTCGAACGTTCCTTGATACCATAGAGAAGGTCTCTCCGTGGTTTTTAAATGAGGGGCTGTTAATTATTCCACAGTGGGAACATAATATAGTAGCCATAGTCCCCACAAGTATTGGGAGATAATTGTTTCATGATTTTCTGCATTCAAACCTAACCTGATTTCTAAACCAGGGAAAAAAAGGGTTAGAAAGTCCTGGGTGATCCTCCCTCCCCCCTGCCTGGCCTTGTCAAAGCCTACAATGGAATATAAATTACAGCAGTCTCAGCGGGAAGGAGGAGGGGTAACCTGAAGAAAAGAAAAAAAAAAAAAAAAAAGGTGTCCGTTTTAAACTTAACTAACTTATTTTCTAGGATTCTTCGTTTGTTTTGTTTTTCTTTAATGCTGTATTTTTGAGCTCATAATTTTGATCCTGCATTCCTAGGTTAATGATTTTTTTTTCTTTTTGATCAGTTCTATTTTTTATTCAACTGAAGTTTTTAAACATCTGTTTCATTGCAATGAACATTTACCTATAAAGTTACAAGGCCTTTGATTTTATGTTATCTGTATGTCGTGCTGTCTAATGTCATGTTTTGTCAAAACTGAGCGCTCTTAAAATTAAAATTTAAAAATGGATCCAAATACTTTTATTCACGTGATTTAAAAAGGTTCAATTTAAATTGGGTAAACTAATAAAAGTAAAATATCTTTGAAAATAACTTGCAAGTCTCCAGGTGGTCAAACTAATGAAATGTTAATGTTAAACAATGTCTAATATCAATTGCTTCTAGGACTTTTCTTCAGCAGGAAAGAGGCAACGGATCCTGTTCAGGACACTTGTCTGATATCTTGGTTTTTATAAAATAAATAAATTGGAGTTAACATGTATGGGATTACTCAAATGTGTTTGTAGAGACGTCTGGTTAATTTACAAAGTTAAAAGGCTAAAATTACATGGGGTAACATACTTAAACATTATTGGTGTTTTCATAGGTTGGTAAATAAAAAGGGTTTAAACTTGCTTTGTGTCATCACTAAACTAAAAACAAGGTTATTAGAAGTTATGTCCTAACAAGTGGAATTCTATATATAAAGGGTCCCAAAAGTTTCACCTGTGTTTCAATTAAGAGTACTATAAATAACAAAATATTTAATCTTATTAAAATAGAGTGATTTATCTAAATTCAGAAATTTCATGAGAGTTGTATCAGAATGTGAACAAAAAGGGGTCAACAGATAGGAAAGAAAAAATAAAAGGTTCCGGGTTTAAAAATATATTTAATAAATAAAAAAAGAAAATGTTTCTGGATAAAAAAGTCTGTGTGTAATAAAGGGAAAGTTTCAACAAGTCGATGTGTAACTAAATTGGTTGTATGTATGTAAAACAGCTAAAGCTATTTAAGGTTTTTCCTAAGGTGAAATACTAATGTTCTAATATAAGCCAAAGTTTAATCTATATGGTAAAATGACATGGTAAAATGACAAGGATTTCTTAGAAACACTAATTTACTCTTAACTTTGTGTCTCTTAAGTTTTATTCTTTAGAACAATTAGTCTTAAAAATTGGGGTGTATACAATTATGGTTAAACAACTGTTAAAGTATTGTACTGTGTTACAGAGTCTAAATTTTTCTTTAAAAAACTAAATTTGGTAAGAAAAAAGGTGTCAAGGTAATTGTGAAATGGTTTCTAGTTGTATATTAAATGTGTTCATATTTTTCAGGTATACAAGTTTTAAAGCAGGAAATTTATCGAGCTGCTATTCTCCAGATAAACTTGTCTGTAATGGTAATTTTAAGCTTATAAAGAGTAAATTTCATTGGGGATTAATTTCTATCATTTAGTGTTCTACTAGAGGACCTGTTATCAATAGGGTATATGTAAAATTGGTTATATTTTACACTGAGATAAAAAATTTCAAATGTAAATGTATTTCTAAACATTAGAGCCTGACTTGTTTAAAGGTTAATTTTGTGAAACATGAAAATATTTTGCCACTTTGACACACAAAAGGAAAGTTAAAAGCTCTCTCAGCCTTTCTTTGATTCATGTTTTAGATACAATGTTAAATTGTGTTAATTATAAAGTTTGTATAGACTCAGGAAACAGTATATGTAAACTACTTAATGATATGTAAGGAAGAAGCAAAGATCAACATCAGAATTAGAACACTTAAGATCTATAAAGAGTCACGCCTTACCTGAGATAAGGCTCTGCCTCCCACCTTACTGCATGTTAGAGTGACTCCAAAATAAGTCAGACTTCAGCTTATTTAAAGTTATAATCAAAATATTGGTTTTTGTTGTGAAATTACTATGATCTCAAATAGAAAATATAATGTGGTTCTCAGTCAAAATTCAAGATAGCTATTATACAAACAAAATATATTTTTACTCTTGCTAATTTCATTTTGTAAAACTGTTACCTGTTAATGTTTTGCAGAAGTAGCTGCTTCAAGAACAGGCAACCTAGGTAACTTGTGATAATAAGCCATCACCTAACAGATACCAGAACAGATAGTAGTAACTTCCAGAACTAATACAGACTTCAGTTAGATAAAAGGGTAAATAACTGTAAAGTTATGAACATTAAAGTTAAAGCCCAGTACTCTCACTCTATGACTGGTGAAACTGGCTTGCTGGATGATTAAGATCAAACTTAAAGATTGGAATTAAATACAGAAGGCAAGATAGGTCAGTATTTGGATCTTTTGCCCTCAGTCAGCCTGAACCCAGGGAATAAGAGGACTTCTCTAAGGAGTGCTGCAACTCTGGGTCACACAACCTCCTGATCAAGGAGATTGTTGAGACTAGAGGATGAAAAATCACTCAGTGCATCTGCTGCAGAGGAGGGTCATGAAAAAAGGGAGACATCCCTTAATGCTTCCTAAGGAAGTCACCTCATCAAGGAGACCCTGCCTAACCAATGGTACTGGAGGAGCTAAGAAGGAACTCAGCTGACTCTTTTACAAGACAGGAACCAGGTCAATTTGACCAGCTTGATGTTAGACACCCAGCAAAACAGTGAAAACCAAAATATAGCCATTCTTGGGCATTTAAGAGAAATAATAATTAAATGTAACTTAAGATGTACACTTATGTTAGTCCACTAGAATAAAGACTGGAAGCTACAAATGAAAGAAAGATTCTTCAGCAAATGTGCCTGATAACTATCAAGAGAAACTGCCAGAGTCAGAAGTTTTTAGTCAGTTTAAGGCCTGCAGATCTTCCTAAGCTACACAGGTAGACTTAATCTATGTTTGCTCGTATGATTACCTAGCCCTAAGTAACAGAAGTATAGAGCTCTCTACTAAACACAGGTTATACCAATAAAGGGATATTTTACACAATCAGATGACTTAAGTAGCTTAACTATATTTTTTGGGATATCTATGACATTAAGAGTTAAATGTTGTGTTTACATTCCTGATAACCTGGACAATGTTAAAGTTCCCAAATAAAGGCCTTGTCCTTTCCAGCCTTTGCTAGGTCTAGTTATGGGAACAATTTCTCAGTTCTTCCACCTCCTGGTGAAAGATTGACTTCTGTCATTTTCATGATACTCAGTGGCATGTTCCAGATGCTGCAACATTTACTTTGTACTAATTTCATTTCAGTACTCATGTCTTTTTGTTCTTCTATCATAGAAGCACCCACCCCCAGATGACTTTACAACCTGCTCCTCCCCAACCAGACTTCTACCTCGGACCCCTCGATTGACCCGATTTTTAAAAAAGGAACTCCAAACTGCTTGCCCCTCACTGCCCCCTTTCAGCTTCGAAGCAGCCAGAACGACCGACGCCCCCTTTTCCTTGAAGCAGTTGGGAGTTCCTATAGCTAAAGCAGGGAATGAAGCCAGAATTAAGGACAGGTAGTTAGTGTAGAAATAGGGAATCGGGTCAATTCGAGGAAATGAAGCCATGAAGCCATCTGCCTTGTAGGGTGCGCTCACTTCTCGGGACTTTTGAAATATCAGCCATGGCCCCTTTCTCCCTGCTGGGAGAAGTCTGTATTATTCCCTTTAAACAATCCAAACTATGGTCCTTACTCAACAGTACCAAATGATTAAGCAAACTGATAACCGAGGCAGGATAGACAAATGGGTATAAGATTCTATCCATGATAAACAAAAAGGGGGAATAGAGGAGACCTTCAGGTCCCCTAAAGATAAACTTTCTCTTTGTCTCTTTGTTTGGGGTTTTTTAACTCTGGGTAATAAGGGTAACCCGGTGCTTTACTGGAACTGCGGCTCAGTTTGTGTGTTTCCACGGAATAAACTAACTTACAACCTCTTTTTAGTCTCTTAGGAGGAACAGTTCAACTATATAACAAAACAACTGCTTCTCTCAATTGTACTTCAGATTTGTGCTATCTCTCAATGTTAAAATGCTTCTAGGTTCCTGCTGGCAGACTTAATGTGTGTTCCTACCTTCCTACCAGTCCCAGTCTCTGTTACAGATGATGAATTGCCAGTATTGCTTTCCAGAAGTAAGGGGGATTTTGGAATCACCGTAGCAGTCATTACCACCATAGTTGCATCAGCAGCAGCAGCCGCCGCAGCAGCTGTAGCCCTGACGACATCAGTACAGTCAGCAACTAAGCTTAATGAGGTGGTCCAGCAGACAGCTTCTGCTCTGTCTACTCAACAAACAGTGGATCAACACCTAAAAGCAGGACTACTTTTGGTGAACCAGCGTGTGGACTTACTTCAAGAACAGATGGACCTTTTACAAGAACTGTTAAACGTGGGGTGTATTTATCATCTGCCGGGACTGTGCGTTACACCTATAGCTTATCATAATCTTAGTTATGCAGCAAATTTGTCTAAAATCATATCTACTCAGCTACGTGCCAATTGGTCTTATAAATTTGATAATCTTATTGTCATTCTTATATCACAAATTGTTAGCCTTAATTCTACTTGAGTTAATGTAGCCCCTATATCTGAAATGCAAAATTGGTTATCCTCTTCCTTCAGTTTTGTAAAGCAATGGGCAGGAATGGGAGCATTGTGTGTGTTTATGATCATTGCAATTATCTTCCTCACACGCTTTATCACGCGTATACGCCAAGTTCATGCCAGAGATCGCATCATTTTCCATCAAGCCATGATGGCCTTAGAGGCTGGCAGCTCTCCTCAAGTCTGGCTGAGCATGCTGGATCGGTAGTCAATGACGGGTAAGGAAGGAGGTAACCTCGTACCGACCTAAGACAGGAGCTGTAGCATGCTCTGCAGTTATCCGATGACGGGTAAGGACGATGGTTGACCACTCCGCCTAAGACAGGCACGATCCCGAGCCAGCATTCTTTTAATAAATAAAAAAGGGGGAGCTATCGGGGGACGCGACCCCCAGCCCTTCGGCGTGGCCAAGATGGCGCCTGGCAAGGTGCCAAGGAAGTGCTGAGAGCAAAACCAGGTACCTCCAGCAGACTAATTCTCTCTGCCAACAAGTGGCGTTATTTGAGGAAGTTAATGTGATTGGTCATGGGTCCTCGTGGACACTGCATGATTGCTATATGCGCGCTATTATGCTCCATTACTGTCCATGCTTTCCCCTCGTGATCTATAAGCTGATTGGTTGTTGTATGTAATGTAAGGCGCTTGCAAGAGTGGCCGCCGCGGCCAGCCAGAAGTAACTGCTAGCAGAAAATAAAGAACTTGCCCCGATCCGGTTTCGTGTTTCTCTGCGGGCAGGGGAACGCAATAAAATATGATTAAAATAGAGTAATCAACTCTTCCTGTTAATATGAATAGGAATATTTGATCAATAACTATTTTGTCAAATAGAGAAATTGCACTAGGTAACGGAAACAAAGATCACAATCAGAAAATTGCATCATGTGTCACATAATAATGGGTCACATAATAAAGAACACTAGGAAATGGATTTAGAAATATAAATTGAACTTTGAAAATATTCTGCTTAGGTTTTTATCATTGAGGTATTAGGAAACCATCCATTCTTTCACAAAGTGAAAGTCCTTAACATTTGCTTTGTGCTGCTATTTTCTTTGGTATATGTTTTACTTTAATTTTCACAAGAATCCTATGAGGGCATATTGTAGTCTTCTTGATGCAGTTGAGGAAACAATATAAAGATAAAAGCAGGAAAAATAAATAGACATTATCTTTTAGCATGTCTTCTTTTCTCAATACCACATAAAATCATACATAAAATATGGGAATGGATATCACAGGTATGGATAACAAATCAAATACATTTAAAAAATATCTTCCCTTATTAGTCAGCATTTTAATAGATGTCCACTGGCATATCTATCTTGGCATATGAAGGCTCAAAGTATTTGGCTGCACTTTAAGATTAGCTTTAGTAAAACAAATATAAAGCAGTGTTACGGCTTGAAGTTTTCACTAAGTCAAATTATACAATGATCCATAAAGGAATTCAGAAAGTTCAGTAACATGGGATAATCAGCAAAATGGTTTGGAATTATAGAAAAGAAACAATGCTTTGTCCAAATAAATTCTGTTAGCAGAAAACAACAACAACAAAATATTTTTGTTATGTAGGTCAAGCTGCCACTTAAAAAATGAATTTATCTTTAAATAAAACTAAACAGTTTTATTTAAAGTCAAATCATTATGCTACATCATATAAGACATGTGCTCTTTCAAAGCAGGTGTTAAGTAAATAAAGATGAACAATATTATTCAGCACATAACAGGGTAAAAAATGAACCAATGACAATTCACTTATAATCATCTTAAGGACACATAAAATAAATGCAAATTTTCCTTTACTCAGAGCTAGACATACAAATGTAAACATACACAAATATATACATACACACATAAACATACACACCCCACACATGTATGTACTCACCTAAATCTGAAAAGAGATTAATGGTATATTATATAACATATGTTCAAAGTTTAATATACAAATGCTGAGTTCTAACTTCATTCCTGGTTTATTTATGGGAAAGCAAATGCTACTTTTACTCTGTATGAATAAAGTTTTACAATACTAATTTTCTACAACTTAAAATAATCACAGTGTAATAAAATGTCACTTAAGGATACTTGGGTTGGGGATAAAATTTGTAATCTTCCATTTCAAGCATAGTCGTATACCCTGCCTACTATTCCAGTTTTTGTCAATAGTATTCTTTCCAGTTACAAACTCCTTTTACTATGGGGGTTTTAATTTCATCACCTTTTTATTTGTTATCCATTTGGCACTTCTGCTTAGCATTTTCTTTCTACTCATGATTACCTGGACACTTCCTTATCTATAAACCATCCCCACATCTCATGCAGAGAATATACCTAATGGAAATTGCTAACTTGAGAATATACTAAAGAGCTAATATTTTCTTACAGCAAATTTACCAACTAATATACAAATATCATTCTCTGGGGTGATTTTTACACTTTCTTTAAACTTCATTGAATATCTTGAGTTCTAAATTTGAACATATACTTTGTTTTGTTTTAATATTCCTCAGATAAAGAACACACTGCATTTAATAAAATATGAAAACTTGAAAAATTGAGAACTGTACATTTTTAACATGATAAAAATTATCTTGAGTAGAAACAAAGTCCTAGGCATGATATGTGCTTGTATGGAAATATCACAGTGAAATTCATTACTTTCCACAGTAATTATGTGTTAATAATTTTAATAAAGTAAATAAAATCCTACAGTATGAAATATTCTCTTTATTTTCTTTGATAGCTCCATAATAACTGAAGAGAAAAAAAATACATACTGAAACTCTAGATTTATTATTAGAATTTATATATTCCAGTATCCAAAGAAGGATTTTATGAACTTCTTCAAGAGTGGGAAAATATTTAGAAATAGAGTAGAGTTGTCCATGAATTTTAGACTATATCTTTGACCAAAAATGCATAACTGGTATGGAACTACAAAATCAGTGAACTTCTCTGACTTGGAGAAATTTATCAGTTAGGATGAGGTGAAAGAGCAGCACAAGATGACAGGACATGATGGAAAAGTGAGCTAAATCACTCTTAAATCTATTCTAGGAAAATTCAATTTTGAATGGCAATTCAGAGAAATCCAAATTGCTAAAGAGCAAATTTAATTCATTTACTTGTGACTTGTAACTATTTATAGTGTCCTACAACTTACATCAATTGTAAGGTATGCAATAGTTAATTAATATAGAAATTCAATGGAATATTGGAAGTTTCTGTGAAGTGTCACTTTTTTTTTTTGTATTTTAATGTTCTTTTATAGGACAGTCCTTTATTTTTGCCTCAACTTACTATTGCTGCAACTGGATCTGTTTCAGAGTAGAAAAGGGCTATATGAAGATAGAATTAGCAGTTTGTCTAGCCTGGGCATTGATTCCAGAGACACAGTAGACCAACTGGCAGTGAAAGAAGAAACGGGGGGGTATCATTTATCCAAGATGCCATATGAAAGGCAAATGGTATAGTTTTTGTAAACCCGTAAGTTATGTTAATTTCACAAATTGGTTTTACTAAAGATGAAGCATTCAGGGAATTGACTTTGAAAGATCAATTTTGAGAAATTGGCCTCTTTTTTAGCATTGTCATTAAGAACTGATCACCACCTACTCATATAGGACCAATTTCTGCTTATAAGACCAGGTTCTTCAGAGCAAACACCCCCATAAATAGGAAAAGATGTATTCAGCAGAGGATGAGGTATTTAAAGTTTGCTTTAATTTGTCAATAACATTTAGTTTACTTTGATCTTTGTCCAGAAGTCAAATCAAAATGAAACTTTACCCTTAAAATTCAGGGTATTCCTATAATTTTCTTGGGAAAATTTAAATAAATTCCATCCTTATACAAAGAGAAGTTTTTTTTCTGACTTAACTACTGCTAGAGACCTAAAACTGAATTGGACATTTTATCTATCAATATGGGAACAGATTCTAAGAAAACCAGCAAGTATTTGAATGCAATTAAAATGGAGAGATGGTTATTCAAGTTTTGAAAAAAGTTTTCTGAAAAAAATGCAGAATATTTAAATAAAGATAATAAGAAAGGGTAAAAGTAAAGAAAATCTTTCTGTATTGGACAATTGTGATTTCAAATGATGAAATCTTACATCTCACCCTGTTTTATTCAGCGTTTTTGCTGCTGTGACCAAAAGATCTAGCCAAAACAATTTTAGGGAAGGAAAAATTTATTTGGGGGCTCACAGTTTCAGAGGTCTCATTTCTTAGATTGCAGTCTCCATTTTTCAGGGCACAAGGTGAGGCTTAAAACCATGGTAGAAGAGTGTGGCAGAGGAAAACAGCTCACATGAGGATAAGAAAACAGAAAGAGAGAGAGAAAGAGAGACTCTACTCTCCAGGTACAAAATATATACACCATAGCCATGCCCGGAATTAAACCCTTCCTCCAGTCTCACGCCACCACCCTCCAGTTACCACTCAGTCAACCCATCAAGGATTAATTCACTGATTATGTTAAGTATATAACCCAAGCATTTTTCCTCCAAACCTGCTTGTGTTGTCTCACACTTGAGCTTTTGGGGGACACCACATCTAAACCATAACACTTCCCAAAATGTACATGTATAACACAAAAACAGAATCAATGACTTCAGAAATGACATCATCAAATTCCAGAAGCTATTCAAAAAGTATCATCAATGACTGTGGTGTTTACAATTGAAATGTAATGTGCCAAAGATTTTATATCTAAATAAATTATTGTAAGAAAACAAAGGAAAAATAATGTCAGAGATACAAGATTTTAAATACCGATGAGTATTTTCACCAAAATAAAATATAGTATTATTCAGTGAACAAAAGGATTAATCAAATCAAAATTAATATTAGAAGTACCTGTGTCTGAGTTAATGTTGTGGAAGATTAGTGTTTGTTAGGATTCTCCAGAGGAACAGAATCAACAGGAGGTATAATTATAAAAGGGGATTTACTAGATTGGCTTATACAACCAGAAGCTGGACAGTTCACATGGTTGTCTGCAGGCTGGAGAGCTGGAGAAACCAGTTGCTGCTCAGACCAGGAAGCTGAAGCTTCAAAACAAAAGGGATAAATAATACTACCCCAGTTCTAGACCAAAGGCTTCTGGAAACTCCCAGGAGAATCACTAACAGTTCACTCTGAGTGAAGGGTCAAGAGTCTGATATCCCCAGGTGATCGAAGCAGCAATCAAGAACCCAGTTCAAGGAGAATTGATCTTCCATCAGCTGCTGCTGCTTCCTTGTTCTTCCAGCTTTTATTCTACCCAAGCCTCCAACCTATTGTACAGCACTGCACATACTTAGGGAGGGTCTCATATTCAGTTTGCTATCCTGCATGCCAATCATTCCTACACACACCCTCACTGAAACACCCTGAAACCTCTTAATCTTCAGGATATCTTAATCCAATCAAGTTGACATTCAGATTAACCATTACAGAGTCTTTGTGCAAATTTTTTGTGTGATAGGGAGTGAAAAGTTGGACAAATGGTGCTATTACACCTGAACAGGAGTTTGTTGAAGCTACCTAACAAATACAGGGAGATAGCCAAGGCATCATTTCCTTAGGTATACAGCAATAAACTAATATAGAAATTTAATGAAGGTTTCTGTGAAGTTTTAGTTTTAGGTTTTTTTCTTTAATGTCTTTTTAAGGGACAATCCTCTATTTCTGCCTCAACTTTCTAATGCTGCAACTGGCTCTGTTCCACAGTAGAGAAGGGATATAAGGTTGCCGATAGTCTACCATTTAAGGTTTTTATCCAGGTACACTTAAGTCATAGATTTCTTGAACAAAGGCACAATAAGGTTGTATAAATATTGCATGTGAATTTGGCTACTAGAGTCCAACTCAAGAAACATCTATAGGTCACACTTGTTCCTTTGATTTTAAACTGTGAGATCATCTAGATGGCATTCTCCTAAGACTTTAATACTGAACATAACAAGCCTTCTTTTAGTCTGGCTTATGAGAGGCTTCTGTGTTTTTATAATGATCACAAAAGTACAGTTGTTTTTTATCCAGTTTACATAAAACTAAAAAAAAAAGAAAAAGAAAAAGAAAATTTCCGGACAGTAAAAAGAAGCCAAGGTACTGTTCTTTACATTGATCTACATAAACCAGTTGACAAAAGTGCATTTGGAAAAGCTGACAGAGTACCACATTTTTTGTTGATTATTTTTCAAAGAAAGAACAATGATTGTTTCTATCTTCAATTACAATAAAGGTGAATAAATGAGACTATATTAAATTTCTTATGAGTCATATCATTCAAAGGGAAAACTTTTAGTAATGGGTCATGTAAATGGCAAATATTGTCATTAGAGGATTTTTGATGCTGATAAGAGCACACATACACATGCTTCCATAATGCCATGATATAGTCCTAGATTTGGTTTTATCAACATGAAGAACCCATCAGTCCAGTGTCCACTGTGAATTTATACTCTCAGAGTGGCAAGATATTGCAAAGTAGAGAGAAGATGATCTCCACTACGGCAATACTATTGACCATCTCATAGTCTAATTTGCAGATTTATTCTACATCTTATACAAACAGTGAAAGACAGTAATATGATTTTTAGAATTAGTACAATAAATAAGTTTTGACAGAATACCAGAAGTTTTTTTTTTCTTTCCAGAAGGATGACTAGTTATATACAAAAGAGATGCAAAGAAAAAAATGTACAAATTATTTTAGTCTGATCAAAAACCAAGCTTTAAAAAGTGATTGGTTGCCAATGTAATTTCCATACAATAATGAAGTAACAGGAAGAAATGGAAACTGAGCTTGAATTCATATGAAACTAGGGACACATAGGAAAGAAACACAAGAGTTCTAACCCTTCTTAGGACATAGGTTAATATGCTTCAAGAAAATGATAGCATATCCCATGATTCTGTAATATTGAAAAATATTTAAAACTCATTCTTATTCCAGCTAGCAAACATTATCACTTCAAAGTGTGAATGTTAACAGATGATTCTCATGCACATTAAAAAAAATGAAAAGTGTTGGAGGGTACTGCGACTTTATGGAAAGTTACAACAAATAACAAATCACTCGCTGTTGTTTCTCTGAATATGGTGATTTGCTTTCAGTTCATTTTGGGGGAAAAGTCACAAATATGATGTTAAGAGGCATATAAGCTTAAATATACATTCTGTCAATTAGCTGAAAAAAAAGGAAATTTTGCTTTGGGAAAACAGTAAGTATTTTCTTGGAGCTATTGAAAATGACTTTTTTTTGCTTTTTTAATCTACTCAGTTGAGATGGGGTAAAAAATTAAATATTAGAGATATAGAATATGATACTAAGTCAGAGAATATTGCTACAATATCGTGGCATTCAAAAGATCCAAAAAACTTTGATCTTTATGTCAATACACATAAAACATCAATTTTAATTCTATTTATGCCCCAAAATAAAGGACAAAGATGGAAAAATAAAGAACTAAAAGATAGGAAAATAAAAGTATTACAAGGGTTGACTAGAACATGGAATACATTAATATATAGAAATAAAACAAATTGGGTAATAATTATTATATATTTAACAAAAAGCAAAAGATATTTTAAAAAATATGTTGGTGGCAATATTCATGACATGTCAAAATATCTAACCATCAATCTCATTTAATTTAATGAATCCTGAATGTAGGTTACAGAAAAATAAGTCATGCCAAATTTTGTGCTGATATGAGGAACATCCATTGATATAATTTTGTTCTATCCTTTGAATAAATATAAACCTCATCCTTGCTCCAGGATATATGCAATATAAATGCATATTGAGGTTAACTTAAAACAATAAGTTGCAACTGCATGTGGATTGTCATACTCAAAATGACTCAAGTTTCTAAAAAATGACACATATATGTGAGATAAATTCATCCCCAAATTAAACAGAAACATTATTTGCTGCCAAAATATCCAAGGCAGAATGTTCTGTTTCATATTATTCTGAGCACAGAAGCAATTTCATGTTTTTAATTTTTCCCCCCAATAGTTTTGTAATTCTTCATTGATTAGAAACTTAGGTTCATGACCTAATCTAATTAAGAATAAAGTTCTCCATAAACCTTCTCATAACACTTCAATCCCTAGCAAACCTCCCAGATTCACCAATACCAAAAATTGAACATACTCTCAGCTGCATCATCTTTTTCTACATGTACCTATTAAAGTTCTTATCACTCTGTACAGTATCTATTTATCTAATAATTTGCCCAAATAAATTGGGAGTTCTTTAAGTTTAAAGCACTATGTCATTCATCTTTGTGGTGGGGACTAACTAGTCATTTAGCAATCCTTTTCTTTCTACTTCTGAGCATCCAAAGACATAGTATTCTCTTATTGTAGTTGAGTTAAGTTGTAACAATGTAATGAGACATAACATGCATATGTTCAAAGTCGTTTTTGTGCAAAGTTTCTACTTTTCCTCTATGCTATTTCCCTTTTCCCTTGCTCAATGTATAAGACAATGGTGATTTAAATGCTGGAAAAAAGTAGTTCCCTAAGTGAGGGATATATCTCTTGCATAGTTTTGTTCTTCTCACCAGAAAAAAAATAAATAAATAGAAATTAAACTTCTAACTAGGTGTAGTGGCACACACCTGTTTTTCCCAGTGGCTTTGGAGACAGGCAGGAGGATTATGAGGGCAAAGCCAGCCCCAGCAATTAAGCAAGGCCTTATGCAAAAAACCAAGAACCTGTTTCACAATTTAAAAAAAAATTAAAAAAAAAATGACTGGTGATGTAGCTCATTGGTTAAGTGCCCCTGGATTCAATCCCTGTCCCTCGCCACACACACACAAATTAGACATCTATTGTGTTAAACCAATGAGATTTTCGAAGTTAACTTCTCATTGCTAATGTTACACAGTTATATGTTATTTTTGCACACTCAGTATCTAGCACTTTGCAATATCTCAATAATGGCTGCTAAGTGAGTAAGTAATATCTACCACTCTCTTATATCCCCAATGCTTTTTATTTTATTTTGATACAGGGTCTCACTGAATTGGCCAGGCTGACCTTAAATTTGTAATTCTCCTGCCTCAGACTCCTGAGTCACTGGGATTACAGGGGTGTTCAACCACACCAGACCATAAAATAGCTCTTTTCAATGAGCTAACATATCTGCTTTTTTTCTAATAATCTGAAATATAATGAACACTTAGTTCATAAGCCATCTAGAATCCCATGAATATTTTGGCTTAAATATTTTCATTGAATCTGAAATCTATCTAAACTTAATTTTTCTCTTAGTATTTATCCAGAAGAATTAAAGTTAGCATACTGTAGCAATACATCATGCAGATCCATGTTTGTAGCACAATTCACAATAGCCAAGTCATGTCATCAAGCCCAGGTATCTATAAAAGATGAGTGAATAAAGAAAATATGGTATATATACACAATGGAGTGGTATTCAGTTATAAAGAAGAATGAAATTAAGGCATTTGCAGAAAAATGGATGGAAATGGAGAGCTCTTGTTAAGCAAAATAAGTCAAATTTAGAAAATCAAGGATCATATGTTTTGTCTTATGTGGAAGCTAGAGAGAAAAAAAGATAGGGAAAGGGATCTCATGCAAGTAGAAGAAGAGGATCAGGGGTGGGGGGCAGGGAAGGAGGGAGGGCTAGGTAGGTACTAAGTGCCTATGCAAATATATATTACAAATTCTACTATTATGTATAATTATTATTTATCTATAAAAAGAAAGAAAGAGATCATAGGAATTTGGAATCACAGTCACTTGCACATAAAGCACTGTTGTAATCCTCTGTGTTGCTTTTAATTATGAATAATTAACTATGAACTGTACATTGATTTAATTTTCTTAACAAAATATTTTATTTTCATAAAAATTGGAATAATTATAACATGATGAATTATAAATCTTTATTGAATATAAATTTCAGTAAGAATCCCTGCAAATATCTCTGCCTTTTGAAGCTAGAATGTAATTTGTTATTGACTTAAAAGAACACTTACTAAGTTTTATAGTACTCATAATTCCTTTCACCATAAGGGAATATATGGAATCATTGCTGAACCCAAATTGGAAATCATACACTATCACAATTAAAAATTAAACGGAAATGACCAGGTATCTGAGAAGAAGTACTGTGTCCATGAATATCAGACGTGGTAAAATACTACACACTAAAAGACATTACTGCTTCCATTTTATCTGATAAAGATTATCTCGAATCCTCAGCAAATCTACTTCATTTATTTGTTTTTGTAATGCCACTAATATATGTATTAGTGCTTTATTAATGTTTTCATTATTTTGTCATGCCATTAATATGCATATTTGCATATAACATAAATATATAGATATATATCAGGATCAAGAAGTTAAGTACTGAGTGCCTGACATGATCCAAAATCATCCTAACAGAAATAATTAATCTTTCCCCATTGCACTTCCAAACTTATTTCACAAGTACATTTTGTCATAAATGTGCATTCAAAATAACTTCTTGTTTCATAGCACGTGCACATAAAACTTGTGGAAGGCAATGTTCTTAAAGCTGACTGCGTATATCAAGAAATGATTCAGACTAAAAAAAAAAGTGTTAAATGAATTAGTGAAGTTTTGAACAAATAAAAAATTTAGGACAAGTAGTTTGCACATGTGCCTCAAGCCTAAGAAACAGCTCCCTATTCTCATTGTTTGTCACAACAGGGGGCTTCAACGAATGAATGATTTTGAGATCGCATTAAATGCCTTACAGCTTAATCAGATGCTAGAATAAAAATGTAGAAAACAAATTCCACACTTATGGAAATCAGCTCTTCACAAATCTAGGTGTAAAGATCCACTGTAGGATATAAAAGTTAAAATAAAATACTCAGGGTCACTAGACTAAACAATGATGCTCACTCTTCTAGTCATAATTTCAGTCATCTTAAAACTATGAAAACAGCTAGAATTCAAACAGTAAAGACATATAAATAAATGCACTTTATCATGTTCATGAGGTACCATGTGACATTTTGATTCATGTATACATTGACCAAATCAAGGTAATTAGTATATCTGTCATCTAAAGCTGTTATCATTAACTTTATAGTGAGTACATCCAAAATGCTTTCTTGTATTTTCAGATATTGTAGTACATTATTGTTAACTATAGTCACCCCAAGGGGCCACAAAAATATTTAGAACTTCCCAAATTCAGATGAACCTCTTGTTATATGTCTTACATTAATAATTTTTAAATTTGAATATTATTTTTAATATGTAAGGCTAATTTTACTTGATTTCCAACATTTACTGGATATGTATTATATATGGAAATATTTATGCTTGACTTTCTAAATAATTCTAAAACAAATATATTTATTTTTACTCTTCCCTTACTTTAATTAATTGAAACTATGTCCAGATAACAATCTATGCATCTATGCAAATCTATGCAAATCTAACTCTGAAGAGTAACCATTTCATTGTGTACCCTCATAAACACAGGCCAAAAGCAACGTACTTTTTCTTACCTGCACTAACTCTTCCTTTTCAATCAGTTGGATAATCAAGATTACCCCAACTTACAAAGAGGTCACTGACTCTCTGAACACCCAAATGGCATCATACATGATAATCATGGATATACTAAGAAAGAAAACTAAAAAAGAACAATACAAACAAAAATAAAACAGATGAAAATAGTCTATATACTCTAGGTAAGTAGGAATGGAAAGGAAAGATGAAAACTATATCCACATGAATTTCTGCAAAGAGTAGCTTATACTATTTTCTTTTAGGTTCCCTTTCTTTGATTCATACCAGTTACAACTCTATTTATCTCCTTTATAAATATTTTGAAGTAAAGTAATAAAATATAGAATCCCTCATATTTCTCAACACCTAGGAATTTATTTAAGTCCACATCCAGAAAGAATTCTACTCTATCATTCAATCTTCTAATCATACAATACCTATGGAGCCTCCTATACCTTTCAATAGCTTTGACCTCAGTGTTAATTAGTTCTTTCTCTAGACACTAGTAATATGCTTCGTGTTTCAAAGAAAAAGGAAATCCAAAAGTAGAAGTACTTTATGGAATTTAATTCTCTGCAAATGGTGCAGTTAATTAAAAGAAAGAAAAAGAACAAAGAAAAAGAAAGAAATGAAAATATCTATCCGGATATCTATCAATTTTGGTAAATCTGCAAAATGTGTTTAACTTCAAAAACTGAGAAAGCAATGAGAAAATGATGCTGGGTTGAAACAGAAAACCAGAGAAAACCTTCATCCCTATCTGAATCAAATTCCCAGAATGCATACTATGGAGATTACAGAATCTCTAAATATGTCAAGGTAACCCAATTAGATGGAGTTCTATCTGTCAAGGACTATTGCAACTGGCTGGTGGGAAACCAAGGAAGCAGATAATGAGTCAGATTCTCTATGAAGGAAATAAAATCTTGTCAAAACAACCCAATTCCTAGGTATATGATATATAAAACCTAAGCATGTGGTGTCTACCATTAAACTAAAAAAAAAAAAAAAAAAAAAAATTAACCCAGTAAAAGGAGAGAGCAGCAGCCAAGTTAGAAAGCCTGCACATAATTTCATTAAGCAAACTCCTCCTCTCATCTCACTTTTTCTTTAGCTACAAAAATGTCATACAACACAAAATTCCTAGCCCTCACAATATACTAGAGGGAGAATCAAATTTTTCTGACACACAATAGAAAGGGAATGAGAAGATTATGGAAAAAGATAGATGGATTAAAACATTCAAGCATGAGCAAGATGAAAGAACATAAAATGAAACCATGTAAAACACTGCAGCATAAAGAAAAGAAACAAAAGATGTACATAAAACCCACAATAGGAAAAAATTCTAAGAAATACAAGAAAATTCTATAAATCAGTAAAGCAAAAGCAAGATTTTTAAAAATGAGATGATGCAAAAAATGTAACATGACAAGTTAGACTTAAGTAAGCACACCGAGAACCAAGTCATGTCACCAAAAGTTATTAGAAACAGCAAGGATGATTTCAGTAGTACAGAAAACAGTATTGCTAAAAGAACTTTAAAAAGCTTACTGAGTACAAATGAAAATTGACAAAGTGGTTAACCAGTTGCAATTTATATCAATAATTATATGTGATAAATAAGGGAAATTCAACATAAGATATAATCAATATTTCTGAAACAGGGAAAAGTCAAAAGATGGTTAAAAAAAAAAAAAAAAAAAAAGACTAATTCAACACTATATTCCCAAAGAAGAATATGCATGTAATTGGAAGAAAATGAAAACTAAGTTTGGATACTATAAAGGCTACTCAGGTGTATTTAGTAATGTTCATTGAAAGATACATCATGCATACATTGTTATTCCTTGAGTATAAAGGAGACGGAGAACAAAACAGAAAAAAACAAACAAACAAAAAAAACCTTGTTTCACAGAGCTTTTATTCTTTTGGAAATATGTCATGAAATGTGCCAAGCCAGCAGCAGAGTTAATCCTAGATGATTTGAACGAGGCAGTTTCTATGTTCTTCTCTGACCTTCTCTGTTTTTCTAAAGTTTCTGAAAAAATTCCATGAGTTGGCATTCTTTTTTGTTAATTCCCTTATCAGTCAAACGTTTGTTTCTCCCAAGGTCAGTCTTTTATTTACTGTAAAACATCCTGGAATGATTTGTTAAACCTTTGTATAAAATTCCCAAAATTCTACAGATGGAAAAATTAACACTTCAAAAACAAACACTTTTAAAATAATATAAAGAAACAATTTGTACAGTAAAATGATGACATGGCTTCAGATATATTGGAGGAGCAATTTTAGTAATGAATGTGAAGTCAGAAAAATTGTTTTGAGTCTAGCCTGTGCTATGGAATAACTGGATGCACTTAAGAAATTTACTTAAACACCCTATGCTTTGGTTTCTTTTACTATACATCTTGGATAATAATGTCTACCTCACGGGATAGTCATTACACCAAGTGTGCTTGGTTTCATATTCTTCCTATAAAAACTATAGCAAAAACATCAGTTCTTAATATTATTTTTGTTTCCTGTTTATTTTTCTTTTGTTTTATAAGTCAAAAGCACATCTGGAGAATGATTTAGACAACAGTGGTATTCAATACTGTGTGCACATTAGAATCACTAGGGAACCTTTTCAAAAATACAGATGCCTGAATCCTATCACCAGGGATTCTTATATAACCGTTCCTGGGAGAGAATGAAGCCTCAATTTTTTTTTTTTTTTTATTCTCCCTAGGTGATTCTTTTGTGCATCCAGGTTTGAGACCCACTTATTTAGAAACATTTCAAATCTTATTGTCTGACTGACAACATTACCTCTACTTAAATTCCTTTGTTTACATTTCACTGCATATGTCTGTCCTATGAAACATCCACAATCAAACACAAATGCTACTTGATTTTATCTCTCAAGTATTTCTCTAGCCTGTCTTCTACTCACCATCCTTCATATTAGCTACTTGGCCTTCATCACCTCCCACTGAAATTATTGTACTATCCAAACTTTTCTCTCTTTCCAGACTTGCTCTTCAATTTCTTTTTTGGTCCAGAAAGAAAATATTATTGATCTAGTAAATATATTCAATGTTTACTTATCATGCAAGATGGGACACAAGGCCTGTGCCTTAGTTTTCAATGTCCTACATCCCTTTTCTTCTGTTTAACAGTGAGTATCATCTCCTGCCATTCCCACCAAACTGTTGAAGTGTCACCAAGTGGATCAGTGCTGTGGCATTGTAGGAAGTGGTGTGTCTTTGCCTGTGACTATGCTTCTTGTTCTATGCAAAATGCCCTTCCTCCTAAGCTCTCCTGGATCTTCCTTTGAAATTTGTATCAGAAATGCAATCTTTTAGAAAAACTTCTATGCTACCCATGTCAGGCAGAGTATGGTCCCTAGACTCATCAATTGATTATTGCACTCATCTTTTTATTAAAATTCTTTTAGACTGTAAGCTTCTCAGTGAAGTTTCACTGTGTATCCTCTTGTGTACCCAAGGGTTGATATGTTACCTGTGGCAATCAGTAATGTGAATTGATTAAACAGATCAAAAGAGAAGAAAAATATCATATTAATAGAGACTGTAGTTCTAGAGAGGAAAATCTCTTAAAGACAAGTAAGGATATTTTAATATGATTTTAAGAATCTTTTAGTATCTGTTTCTCTTTTTCTTTTTATTGGTGTATATTGAATATATGAAAGGTAGATTTCATTATGATATGTTTATATATCCATAAGAACATAATTTGATCAATTCACTCCACAGTATCTCTCCACCCTCTCTTCCTTCCTCCCCAGATTCTTCTTCTCCCTGAACTTGTCTCCCTTTGGATTCATAGCAGCCCTTTTTATTCCTGTATTTTCCCTTCAAGTTTCCACATATGGGAGAAAACATAGAAAAATTATCTTTCTGAATCTGACTTATTTTTACTCAAAATTATAATCTTCAATTCCATTCCTTTCCTGAAAATGACAAAATTTCATTTTCCTAATGACAGAATAAAACTCCAATGTGTATACTACATTTTATGCATTCTTCTGTTGATAGATACCTCAGCTAATTCCAAAATTTGCCTATTGTGAATTATGTTGTGATAAAGATGAATATTCATGTATCTCTAAAGCATACTGATTTTAATTCTTTTGTATAAATACCTATGATGCATGGTTGCATCATAGTGTAGTTCCAGGAATTTTAGTATTTTGAGGAACTTTCATATAGATTCCACTGTGACTGTAATAATTCATATTCCCACCAACAGTATATTAGCAGTATTTCCCCTGCACCCTCACCAGCATTATTGTTAATTGTCTTCTTGATAACTATCATTTGAACTGGAGTATATAGCACCTTAATACAGTTTTTATTTGCATTTCCCTGATGAATAAAGACATTGAACATTTTTTATATAATTATTAGCAATTTGTACTTCTTTTGAGAAGTGTCTGTTCAGTTCATTTCCCCACTTATTGATTGGTTTTTATTTTAATGTTTATTTTAGTTTTTTTGAGTTCTTTACAAATTCTAGGTATTAATATCCTGTCAAAAGAATAGCTGTTAAAGATATACATCCATCTGTCAGTTGTCTCTTTACTGTTGTGTGCTTTGCTGTGCAGAAGTTTTTTAAGTTGGTTCCATCTCATTTACTAATTTTTTATCTTATTTCCTGATCTATAGGCGTCCTATTGAGGAAGTCTTTGCTTGTGCCTATAAGATGAAGTATTTCCCCTAATTTTTCTTCTCACAGTAACAAAGTTTCTAGTTTTAGATTCAATACTTTAGCAACACATTAAAAAGATCATATACCCTGATCAAATTGATTTCATCCCAGGGATAGAAGGATGGTCAACGTCATGTACAAATTAATAAATGTAATATACCACATAAATAGAACCAAGGACAAAAATCATATGACCATCTCAGAAAGTTCAGGAAAAGCATTCAATTAAATTCAAAACCCCCTTCATGATAAGAATCCTCAAGAAACTAGGGATAGAAGAAATTTACTCAAATATAATAAAGGCTGTAAAAGATAAACTCAAACACAACATCCAACTAAATTGGAAAAACTGAAATTGTTTCATCTAAAATCTAGAAAAAGACAAGGATGCCCGCTCTCACTCTTACCTCATGAGCATTTTATTTAAGATCCACACTTTGTTGAGACTGCTTAGATTGAGTTATAGATGACAAATCCTTTGAAAGTCTGTGTAGTTAAACCAGAGTCCACGACCACGTGGTGAAAGGCACCTCTCCTCTGTGTATATTAATGAGCATTACAATTGGAAAATATTTGTAGTTTTTTCTCTTTGCAGCTGCCAAATAAGTCATGTTAAATATTTGCTTAAATATGAGTTTTCCAAGAACATGAATCCACAGTGTTTTTTAAAACAATATCTTTAACTCTCACAAAGAAGCGGCCTATAATTACCAAGTTTTCAATTGAAAATGTAAAAATAAAAACAGAAAAACAGGAAAAAAAATCTATGCTAAATAAGCCCAACATCAGAACAGATGTTATCCTGCTTGTTTTCCAAGAAGTTGACATAATTTAAGTGATATATAGTTTCAATAAACATATTTTCATAAACATAAATTCTTTTTTTCTCACGAGCAAACATTTACTATTCCTTGATATGTGCTGCAAATTCAGCTAGAAATTACAATGCAAAGTTATAGTCCCTGGCCCCTGTTCTCCAATTGCATAGTGGGAAAAGAAAGAGCATGGACAATCAGATGGTTGGGTGGCCACATAAATAGGAAATCACCACTAGGTATTTAAGTAAATAGACTGTTTTTTGTTGAATATGTTTAGACAAGAATAACACTCTTAATTCCATAAAGCCTGCCCTGGTACATTTATAAAATGAGGATAAATTGGAATGAAATGGTAAGTGTAAAACGTACCATGGGACAGTAATTACTAAACAATCAAGGGCAAATATTATTACGGTATGAGGAGACAGGTAAAATGATTTTGGATTCACTGTTGTATTCAATGAAGTGTGGGTCTTGATTAATTAGTGGCTTGTTGCATATTTATGATAAATGTGGGTTTTATTTATTTATTTATTTTTTTAATTGTAAACAAATGGGGTAAAACTTGTTTCTCTGGTTGTACATGAAGTGGAGGCATACTATTTGTGCAATCATACATTTACTAGAGTAATGATGTTTGAGTCATTCTGTATTTTTCCTTCTACCCACACCTCCCACTCCACTTTTCCCTCTATAAAGTCCCTCCTTCCTCCATTCTTGCCTCCCTCCCACCCCCCATTATGTATCATCATCCGCTTATCAGCGAGATCATTCGTCCTTGGTTTTTTGGGATTGGTTTATCTCACTTAACATGATATTCTCCAACTTCATCCATGCAAATGCCATAATTTTATTCTTCTTTATGGTTGAGTAATATTCCATTGTATATATATACCACAGTTTCTTTATCCATTCATCAATTGAAGGGCATCTAGGCTGGTTTCACAATCTGGCTATTGTGAATTGAGCAGCTATGAACATTGATGTGGCTGTATCACTGTAGGATGCTGATTTTAAGTCCTTTGGGTACAGGCCAAGGAGTGGGATAGCTGGGTCAAATGGTGGTTCCATTCCAAACTTTCTAAGGAATCTCCACACTGCTTTCCAGAGTAGCTGCACTAATTTGCAACTCCACCAGCAATATATGAGTGTATCTTTTTCCCCACATCCTCGCCAACACCTATTGTTGATTGTGTTCTTGATAATCGCCATTCTAATTGGGATGAGATGGAATCTTAGGGTAGTTTTGATTTGCATTTCTCTTATTACTAGAGATGTTGAACACATTTTCATATATCTGTTTTAGAAAGAAGGCAAGATAAAGCAATTGTTTCAGAAAATCATGAATACTATCAAGTATTGGGAAAACTTTTCCAACAGGGTATAATTTGAGCTGATAGTGGGGGAATTTTGCGCATTACAGAACTATCAGTAAAATAAAAGATAATCCAGAGAATGCCAATTTGGGAAACAATCACATAACAGTTGAAACCTGAAAATCAACTATATAAGCTTATTTAATTGAATAGAAATGTATAGGGAAGTTCAATTTGAGAATTTTCTAAAGTGTTAAAATTACAAAAATTGTTAGAATCACACAAAAACAGAAAATTTATACCAATAAAATATAGTTGCCATTTTAACAAGTGGATGGAAGGATAATGCATATAAAAAAGAGTACTTAAGAAATACAAATTAGAGTGAAACAGATATTATTACCTCATGTACATGTATGACTGCATGACCAATGTGATTCTCAAATATGTATAATCAAAAAAAATGAGAGATTACACTCTTTGTGTGATCTATCAGATCTATCAGAATCAGAATGTATAAATGCATTCTACTGTCATGTACAACTAATTAGAACAAATAAAATTTAAAAAATTTTAAGAAAGAAATTAACACTGAATAATAAAAAAATACAAATTAAGGAAACAAAAAAACAGAATTGGTGAGAAAATACTGAAAGAAAAAAATTAACTACCTCAAAGATACAGAGAATAAGCTGGGTTAGGTGGGGCGCACCTATAGCTACCGCAACTCAGAAGACTGAGGCAGGAGGATTCTAGTTAGAGGTCAATCTCGGTAACATACTGAGACCTTGTCTTTAAATTAAAAAATAACTGGGGATATAGCTCAGAGGTACAGCGGCCCAGGTTCAATCTCTAGTAATACAAACACACACACACACACACACACACACACACACACACACACACATGCCCAAAAAAGATACAGAGAATACTGTGTTTTTTAAAGTTTCTCATTCAGGTGACTGATAACAAAAAATTCAAATATGGAAGGAAATCATTAATAAAATTTAAGAGCTATAGTTAAGAATTGATTAAGAATTAAAAGTGATGAATAAGATGAAATATAAGCAAAGAAGATAAGATAAAATGTAGAAAAAAAAACAAGCACCGAAAAGTATAATTCATACAAAAATTAAAATCAGCATTAAATTCAACAAATAACTGATTAATGAAATGATATGTAAGTTTTATAAGTTCTCAAAGAATTAAGGAATATAAAAATAAAAAGAAAACAATGAGCAAAGATTTTGACTAAGGACAATGAAGAGACAGAGAACTAAGATGAGAGTAGAGTCGTACACAGGAAGATGAAGGAAAGAAGGGGTGGGGGAAGAGAAAGAAAGAAAGAAGGAAAGGGGGGAGGGAGGGAGGGAGGGAGGAAGGAAGGAAGGAAGGAAGGAAGGAAGGAAGGAAGGAAAGAAGGAAGGAAGGAAGGAGAGAGAGAAAGAGAAATAGAGAGAGGGAGGGAGAAAGGGAGGGAGGGAGGAAGGAAGAAAGGAAGGAAGGAAAGAGAGAGGGAAAGAGAAAAGAAAGAAAGAAAGAAAGAAAGAAAGAAAGAAAGAAAGAAAGAAAGAAAGAAGGGAAGGAGAGAGAAAAAGTGGAAGGAAGGAAGGAAGGAAGGAAGGAAGGAAGGGAGGGAGGGAGGGAGGGAGGGAGGAAGGAAGGAAGGAAGGAAGGAAGGAAGGAAGGAAGGAAGGAAGGATGGTAGGTGTGAAATATTTAGTAGGTAGGGATTAGTGAAAGAAAGTTAAATCATTGGAGTCATGCCTTTGAAGTGTATATTGAGATCCCAGTGCCTCCTTTCCTCTCTCTTTGCTTCCTGACTGCCTTGAGGGGAACAGGCCTCTTCTGCTGTGCACTCCCACCATGATATACTTACTATGCCACATCAGGACAAAAATAGAATTTTTACAAATTCAATTCTAGAATCTTTGTTAATTTACCCTATCTAATACATTATGAGTTTGATGCCAGAGCATAAGATAGATCTCTGGTGAATGAAAATTTTGTGTAACAATTATTATGTGAATAGTGACAGTAAATTATTTTTTTGTGAAGCAAAAGAAACCTCAGTTGCTCAATGATCTTATGAATTAAGCCTACATGTAATGTTTTATCATTTAGAAATCATGCTTCCTTTAAGAAAGGATTATGAAAAATTAACACATCGATATATTTTTTAATCTACAAGAATACTTTTAATTATCTAAGGGTAAAAGAAGAGGCTGTTATTTGAAGAAACTTCAGGTACTATTTTTGTGGAAATGTTTAGTTATGTACAGGACAATCAGTTACATGTCTTGAAACATGGCATTGTTTCCCATAAATACATATGATTCCATAAATACATAATAAGATATGATTATTTTATCAAAATGTAAAAAGAATGCATACATGTGTTTAGCAAAGACATAAACAGAATTTCATAGAGCATCTTGTGTGATATCAAAAGTAAGAAATTTAAAGTAACAGAGTCTCTCAGTAACAGAATCTACCTTACCAAGAGACACTGGAAACGTTTGGAACTACTTTTAGTTTTCATAATTGAGTTTGTTCTACTAGGCAATAGTGAACAAAAGCCAGTGGTGGTAGCCATCCCACAGAATGGTCTATCCAAAGCTGAAGTTAGCTAAAATGATAATAGCTCTAGCTTAAATGACAATAAATCTAACTTAAAATGACAATGGCACTACTGTTGACAAAACCTGACTTAGAAATTAAAATACTAGAGAAGCACTCCAGCTGTCACCTTTACAACAATGACACAAATCTCACATCTACTCCAGAACATAGTCTTCAAAATTATAACTTAATTGGCCCAGTCAACAGTTGTCAACCAAATCATCTGAAATGGAAAGGAGGAGGGGAGTTTCCAATAAAGGCAGGACATGATCACTTGCTCACATGGGTTTTAGTTGCCTGTGCCTCCGTGATGTCACATAACCACAGCTTGCAGACTTATACCATCAAGTGCATTCTCTCCTATTTCCTGAAGCTGGAACTCTGAAATCAGTTCCAATGCACTACACAAAATGCTGATAAGGTGGAACTCCCTCTGGAGATTCCAAGCTCTACTATTTGAGGCATGCCCCACCCTTGACAATCTTAAGTCATAGTTCTTGCTGAGGTTTGAGACTGAGCCAGAACAAGTGACAACCCTACTCACCAACAATTCTTATTTAATCTACAGCTAGATGAGATAGATGAGAGCAAGAGAATAGAAAATACCCTCAGCAGTGCAAATGGAAAGGGAAGATCAAAAACGGAGAGCAGAGCACATGTTTAGAGAAATCTTCTGGCATAGCAGCCACAATCTAAACACAAGGTAAAGCAGGTAGAATTTGAAGTCTGTTACTACAGGGTAACCATAGCAACAATATTCGGAAACCATCTCAACTCTTTAGTATTGGTTCCCCATACTAAAGACCTAGAAAAGACAAACCAGTTAACACCTTTCCTTTATTAAAGATCATAAATCCATGTTATTAACAGTTAACTTCCCTTATACTGATGATTATGTTATGATTTAGGAATAATTTTTAAACAAAATGTAACCAATCATAATTAATTCATAAAATATGTTGTATTATAAATTGAAATGCAAAAAAAAAAAAAGAAATTGGAAGAAGGGAATCTCTAGCTGAAATATATTACTGATGTCTAACAGGTTAGGGAAAAAAAATCTTACACCTAAGTACAGAAGTAGCCTATTATCATATTCTATATATTTTCTTCGTTTTCAAAAATCACTAGATGAAATAGTAAAAAGAAAAACTGACGTTATTTCTTATAAAAGGAAGACTTATAAAAATGTAAATCTGTGCCTGTATATTCTAGCATTTTCATGTCAGTGTAATACTGATCTTGTAAACACAGGAAGTAAGCTCCAATTAATTATATCACAGTGCCGGGAAAGAGACAAATCATTTTAGGTGAAAAGTTGAATTTCGTTCTCTTATTGTGAAAGCAATAAATGTCCCTGTAAAAGGTAATAAAAGCTTAAAGAAAACAACAGATTATTCACAAATAATTGAAGCACTGGTCTCAAAACCAAATACCTGTGTGAAAACCTCTAATTAATGTCAAGCAAGAATGAACTGAAATGAAATGTGCTAGGTATCTGGCACTGAAGAGCTGAATACCCAAATTAAGGAAAGTTTCTCAGTTATATAAGGGGTATATCAGGAGAAAAAGTAAAATAGAATTTGCTTTTCTAATAGTATTACGTTGCAGCAAAAAACAATCACATATACTTAAGAGAAAACCTTGTTGAATTCAGCCATATAATTTTAAAGAGATCACAGACGTACAAAAGAGGAAAGAACTCAATGATCATAATAATAATGCTTCTGGATATCTTGATAAAATAATTTTCAAAGCTGCACTTAAATCTACATGAAAATAAGTAAAAAAATTTCTCCTACTGCCCAATTTTTGAAAAACTGATTTTAATCTCTACTATAGCAAAATTAACTGACATCTAAAATGAGCTTCTATATGAAGAAGATAAGTATCAATTAAATAAGCACACTAATGTACTTCTAGTGTTTGGACTAATGAGTCTTTTCCCCATGTAATGTTCCTAGTATCTGAATAGCTCTAAAAAGGTTTTGACTTTTAGACTAAATTTTAAAATACACAATGTTGTTAGTAAATCTTCCAAACACACTTTTTAAAAAAAATATCTTGAAGATACTCACTTTTTACAATTGACGAGGAGACTTACATACCTAGAATTGAATTATAGTGAACATCTGACAAGCCTTGAAAATGACTCTTTACTGTGTTATAGAATGGCTAGAAGTTAAATTCCCTAACTGGAGGTTCTATAATGTCAAGGTTCTATAATTGGTTATTTTTAGTAAAACTGAAAATTATTCAAGTAATGATTTCAGTGTTTTATTTTCATAATTATGTGAGGTAAATCAATTTTTATAAATCATCACAGGAATTATTTGAATAATATTGTTTTAGTAATTTTTTTGAAATTATCTTGGCCAATCCTTCATCTGCAGATGAAGCAAATGAAACAGAAAAATATGGTAATTTGCCTAATGATGTAGCCAAGCTTGAAGACCATTGAAACCATTTTATGCCAGATTCAAAGAAGAGTAATAAAGCACATTTCCAAATTTCACAAGATGAAAATACTTCCTTTACTTGGAAAGCTAGTTATTGGTAATCAATCTTTTACAAACATGTCTCTCAGTTGGGAGAGAGCAAGGAATGTCAGTAGTCACTCTCAAAGTAGAGATTTTTGCCTACATTTATATGACTTCCTACCCTCTTGAAGATTTTGTTGTTCAAAATCAACATTAATGACTGCCATTAAAACAAAGTTTTCATAAGTGATTGTCAAATGCATGAATATCAAAACAACCTTTGACTTTAATTGGTGATAAGAAGTGTAAGCACAAAACAGAGACGGGTGCAGACCTCATGAATTCAGCAAAGCCCTTATTCAGCAATAGAATCAGGCACTGGAGTGGTCACTCTGGTAGAAAATGATCCCACTTACAGGGGAGGTATGGGTTAATACAGATTACATGCTGAGTGATAACTTAGCCATTGAAGACTTTATTAGAACATGTCAGTTTGGGCAGTCAGCAAACAGTTTGTGAGAATTTGAAATTCGTTTTTACTGGGCAAGGACGGAGGGTCCAGAGTTCAGCATTCAGTGCTTATCTCTTTCCATCCAGGGTCTGTTGTACTTGTAAGCTATGGCCGACAAAGGATGGAGGCAGGAGACAGGAAGCAAACCTCAGATGAGCAAACTTTCCTTCATTCTTCAGAGATGTCAATCGATCAGGCATGGGAGGTCCCACTTTCTGGGTATGGAGCTGGCTCCCAGGTTACAGAAGGAATCTGGGTTTTTATAGTTTCATTGGAGACTGTGGATGTGCAGTTTGGACAGTTGGGGGCTAGTTGTACAGGTTAGAACTTGAACTTAGGAAAGTAGCTGTAAAAAGGTTGAAACTCATTATTATCTGGGGAGATAGGAATCCAGATCCCGAGGGATGAGTACTCAAATCTTGTCCATTGCTTTTCTTTCTCTGGGATTTTTTGTTTCCCAGAGTTTCAATACTTGCTGTGCCTCTATTAGGGCTAATTTGCAATGGGGGAAGGTCAAAGTTCAGGACCCAACATTCAGTATTTGCCTCCTTCCTTCAGGAAGCCCTGGGGTTGGGAAGGGGTAAATGGTTGCTTTTGGTGGAGATGCTGGGGATGAACCCGGGAAGGGATGAAAGTTTGCTTTATCCCCTCGTCGCCCATTATTATTGGGAAAGGATGTATTGGAGAGGTTTAATGTTTGGCTAATTTCCCCTCCCTTCTCCTGAGTCACACTGTCTCTTCATTTTCCTTGGGGAACTGTTTTGTAGGAATATTATTTTCCATAATCCTTCAGTACTGTCACTGGGAAAGGATTTGGGGAAGGATCAATGTTCTGACTTCTTACCAGAGAGTGTCATTTTTAGGTTATATGGCTATCTCCTTCCCAGGGATTGTCTTTTTACTGGATGATATTTGCTTCCTTTCCAGGGACTGTTTTGTAACTGGGAAAAGATGTATTGGAAAAGGATCAATGTTATCAATGTGTTGCCTTCTTCCTCCTTCCCTCTTCCCAGACCACATTGTTTTGGGAGTTGTCATTTTCATGTACTTCATTCAAGAAGCAGATAGGAGGTCTCTGACAGAATTGATGGTAGTAAAAGGGGAATGAGTTATTTTGTCACATATAAATTGTGCATGCAGGAATAGTGTTCTGTATAGTGTTCAAACCTTAATTTAACAAATTAACATGTAAATACAGATGATTTAACAAGTCAACATGTAAACCCAGGATTATTTTTACAAAACTCAGAAATAACCACGTGATTTCCTTATTTATTTTTCAGTAGTTTTACATTGTTTATTTCAGTCAGGAATCCCTTAGTTTCAAGAATCATTTTTAAAAAATAAAAATATTACAAAACATCTCTTGATTTGAAGAGCTGAACATGGGTGTCCTTAGAAGTGTAGAAATCCAGTTATGTCCGAGGAACCCAACAGCAGTCTCTCAAATATGCTTGCTGTACATCATAGTTTTCTTTCTTTAACTTCGATGTGTAATTTGCTTCCTTCTATTTTATCCAATCCAGCCCCTTAATGTTCTAATTCTATACTTTTCAGAAATATTTAGCTCAGCACAGGCTAAGGATTGACTATTCTGTTCAGACATGTGTCTCCCTCAATCCAAATTTTAGCTGTCATGTATCATAGTTATATCCATTGCAGCCTTCCCTCTTTGTAGGGGGGTTTTAATACAAGAAGGGAAATGTTAGTAGAGGTAGAAAAATTGATTAACAAAAAATCTGAACACCACAGGATGTTTTCTAAGTCATTGTTAGGATTTAGATATTTGGTGTCCCCCAAATCTCATGTTTGAGACAATTCAAGAAAGTTTGGAGGTAAAATGATTGGCTTATGGATGTCTTACCCTAAGCAGTGTATTAATTCCCTGATAGGGACTAACTGGGTGGTAACTGTTGGCATGTAAGGTATAGCTAGAGGAGGTGGGTTATTGGGGCATGCCTTTGGGGGTATATATTTTGCCATTGGTGAGAGGAAAACTTTCTCTCTGCTTCCTGACACCATGTTCCCAGCTGCTTTCCTCTACTACTCTCTTCTGCCTTGATGTCCCGCCTCTGCTCAAGCCTACAGGAATGGAGTTAGCTGTCCATGGACTGAGACTTCTGAAACCATGAGCCCCCCCAGTAAACTTTTCCTCCTCTGATTGTTTTTCTCAGGTCTTTTGGTCACACCAGCAAGAAAATGCTGACTAAAACAGTAGCCTCAATTTACTGTATATTTATTTCTCATCTCTAATTTCTTTTCCTAGCACTCCACTCACACGTATTTTGCATTTGAACTTTAATCCTGTGCTTGGATCTGTTTCCCTCTTCCTGAAATGCTCATTCTTCCACTTGGAAAAGTCATACCGACCCTCAGACCCTTTTCTGAACTGTAAAATCTTCTAAGTCAGCAAGCAAATGATCACCTCCACTATAATCTTTGTATTTTATTTATACTATTCAAGCTGTACTCCTGCATCATCCTGAGATGTCTTTGCCATGGTCCCCATGACAGATCCATCCATGTCTGCTTTTACATCTTTCCCATTCCTACTTTTCACTTTAAAAACCTCTTTCTTACTTCCATCTTGTTTCTCCATTTTTCTCCTCTTGATTGATGTATACTTCTTCTTGAAAGGTTAATTCCTAACATTATTTCAAAGAATTGACATTATTGAGATTGTTGAAAATAGAAACAGAATGCAAGCTGGTACCCATAAAATATTACAACAGAATTTCTAACTGAAGAGAAATAATTGTGCATGTTCAATCAACAGAATTAGACAGCCTGGGCTCCAATTACATCATCTTCCACAATCACAATTCAGATTAAATTAGATGGTGTAATTGCATGAACAGTTTACTGTTCTTTCTGTTCAAAACAACATTTTAAAATAAGATTTTTCTAATATAAATTTGTGTTTTATCTGATACACAGAACATAAGAATTACATATGTTTATGGGGTACTATGTGATCAATGTTCATGATAAGACTCAATCAAGGCCAAGTTCAATTTTTCCAGATGTGAAGGCTGAACACCCTAGAAGCACTGAGGCAAGTGTAGAAAGCAAGTTTTATTTAAAGAATAGAACAGAAATAGACTTCTCCACAGAGAAGGGGATCAGAGCTGGTATCCAAGGAAGTGGGGGTGTCCTGCCTCTTATACGTTTTAGAATTCCTTTGTTCTTATGGCCTCTCCTCCTTCATCCTGTGTACATGACCAGTGGTCAAAAGGTGGACCAAAAGGTGAAAGTGGAGTGATGCAAGGGCAGAAATGAACCAGCCCAGGGGTACAGGCAGGAAGGGAGCAGCTCAGGAGGCATTCATTAACACCCCTTGCAGAAAGGAACAAGTCATATAATTTTTCAGTCAGGTTAATCCCTCTCCTCAAATATTTATTATTTCTTTAGAGCACAACCATTCAAAATCCTTTATTCTATTTTTTGAAATATACAATGCATTATCATTATCTCTAGTCACCCTACTGTGCCATAACACACCAGAAATTTTTACTCCTAATTATAACCTAGAAAGAAATGTTATTTCAAGGACTTTTTTCCCTGAGGAGTCATGTTCATGTACGATTATTTAGCATGTTATTTAAAGAATTATAATTACCCCAATATCCCAGGTAAATGAAATTGCAGATGGGCTCTCATGTTAAGTAAAACCATATACTATTTTACCATGAAGAATGTTTTCCACAAACTTTTAGAATCACAAAAACTTTTGGAAGGAGAAAAATGGGAAATAAATCTGTTCAAAGTGTGGAGATCAACAAGAAAAATAAATGGGGTTACACAGGGTGAAGATGCCACTGATCCCCTAAAATCCGGAGACCAATTCCCTCTGCCCTTACACAGCAGGATGGAAAGCTGACACGTTTATGTTAAGCTAGGAGTCCTTCTTGACGGAGAGATAACTCTTTCTCTTAAGATTATTTCCTTTTTTTCTACAGACTTAAAAAACATTCTCTCCTGAATAAAATATCCACATCCTAGGACCTCTGAATTGTCAGAGATTACATCAATGAAATAAAAATGTTCTAAAAACACAAGAAAATTTTCAATTTTTAATAGTAGACATAAAGAAGAATCAACAAATCTAGTACCAACCCTGGACACTGAAGATGCTGTAGTAGTTAGATACAGAGGATGTAATAATTATGTATAAAGATAGAACAATGAAGTAGAAATCTGCAAAAAGGATGAAAACATAATCATCAGCCTCATAATTTAGAAAATGAAACAAATAGAACATTAACATATAAAAACACAATGAAAGTAAAAAGTCACAGGACCTACTATCCACAGAGAATTTTAATGAAAAGAAAAACAATTCTACCACTAGTGCTAAAGATAGAAAATTCAGAAAAGAAATTGAAAACAAACAAATGCTTAAGGAATATAAGAATGGAAATATCCTAGTGAAGGGTGCCGGAGCCAGTTATGACATACCTGGCATAAGTCCAGTTTGGGGGGCAGCATTTAGCTGTGAATATTAGCCGATGTGGAAAAGAGTAGCTGGAGGTGGGCTGCCTCTCATAGGCAGGAGTCATATTCTAGAAACTATGGACCAGACTTATCATGTACTGCTACAAGTATCCATGTGGCCTAGAAAATTCAAATCTTTGACAATTCATAACAAGTAAACACTTGTAAGTTAAATTTTTATCTACATACTTTGAATGACAGTTTGAAAATACTGTTTTTAACATGTTAATTATAATAGTAAAAATTATTAAATTAGGAACAAGTATCATAAACAATTTGAATTTGTTCTAGATATACTACAGATTTAATACTAAAATTACATAGAAAAGGAAAAAAGTTGGTAATTTCAATACATAAAGAATAAGAACATTTGGTAAAACTACTTTACTATGCAAACAGAAGAGACGTTCCTTGATGTTAATATCTATGAAAGGCTTACTACAAACAACATCCGTAATTGATTTATTGAATAATTTTCCTTTGATATTTGTAATAAGTCAAGAATAGCTGATAAAAATAATTCTATGCAAACCAGGACTGGAAGTACTAGTCACCATAATAATCAAAAAAATAAAGGAAGGAATGAATAAAAATTCCAAGAACTGGAAATTTTTTGAAACATAATATTTGGAAAAGACATTATTATGATGTAGAAAATTTAAAGCACATCTATAAACAATCTATTGGAATTAGTATAATTGACAGGTTCACTGGATGCATGGTCACTGAACAAATATGAATTTTATTTTTCTATGCCAGTAGCAATAGAAAGTATACTTTAGCCTGGGAGAAAATTTTAGTAGCATAATAAATTAGATAACTAAGAATAACTGCAGAAAATGATACCTAAGATATCTACATAGAAATCTAAAATGTATGTTGGAGAGAAATTAAGGACTTAG